>NW_016107372.1:2994556-3040461 GCF_001604975.1 Cebus imitator
CAGGTGCAGATGATGGTGGCCCAGCAGCTCACAGTTTAGCTGGAGGAAGTTGTGAAACAGTTGGTTTATTTCCCAGTCATTCCAGCACAGTGTTTAGGGTTTTATCTCCCCTCCCCAAATCACTTTTTTTCACAGGGATGCCAGCCAACTTTAGAATGCTTAGAATCACCTTAGGCTTTTCCACAGTGCCTGAGCTCCACATTAAATACTACGTAACTTTGTGGTGATTGTCAATCCAGAAGGGGGCAGCCAGATATTAAACCCCCCAAAATTGTATGGATTATGAAAATATAATGTATTTCTTCCTCAAATCTTATTTTCTCAGCTGACTTGGAATTTTTTTGGCTGCTTTACATAGAGGAAATAGTGGAATCTGTTGTGTCAACATCTAAAATTGTGGCGATAGCTTTAAATTGGAAAGATCTGTAACTAATTGACTCTGTGTCTGATTTTGTGGTTGATAGAATAATGAGGTTAGAGAATTTTGTCATCAAATCCCTACTCTTTTTCTCACTGGCATTGTGAAAGTGTCCAGAAATACTTTCAACTGCACAATAGGGATAATATTTCCATTTTGGAGTGTTGTTGAAATACATGAGATACTATATACAAATCATTTAGAACAGAATGACTTAGTAGAGAAATAGTCTCTGAGCTCAGGCCATATGTTGTTTAAAAATATTCAAATGAATATTCAAACAATGATTTGAATAGTTTAAAAATCATTTGTTTCTGAAAGCATGAGAAATGAGAAAGGGATGCTAAAAACAAGCAAACAAACCACCACTACCACCAACAGCTAGTGGGCAAAGCAAGGAAAGAGAGTAAAACAGGGTATTTTCTAGGTATGAAATGAAAGGCTGAATTAGATTTGTTCATGTAACATTGGTGGTTATTCTTGTTCTATAGAGCCATTTTTAATAGGCAGGATTTTTAATATTATTAAAAATAATATTACATATTCAATAATAAGTATTTTAAAATAATTTTCTTTTTAAAAATTATATTTTAAGCTCTGCCATACTTTAATTTTACAGAGCAAAATTCATAAATATATTATTATATTCCTCTTGGCTATTGTGAGGATAATTTTGAAGGTCAGCTTTCTTTCTGAAATATTTTATGTATATATTAAAAACCAGGATTGTTCAAATTCATTAAGAAGAAATGAGAAGCAAGCTAGAAAGACTAAACAGGAGAATGGAATGTTTGCTTCCTGAGTTATCTCATTACTTTGGCAAACATTTAAGTGAGAAATGTAATAACATGTACCCAATATAACCAGCAGGCACGTTAAAATTATAAGAGGCTTTCATAAATTTCATGTATACAAGAGACTCACAATTTCCCTTGAAAGGAATCAGAGCCAAAAGATATACCAACACCTCCCCCCTCCCTCTCATTCTTAAGCCCTTCACCTGACTTACATGCCCTCATTTGGAGTCAATTTATTTTCAGTGCACTTTCCTTAGGTAGCGTACTATCATTTTCAGTTCATGGTTTTTGTTCTGCATTAAAATGATCATCTCTGTGTTCTCCACCCATTGCATGTATCTTAGAAATTATGAAAAGGTCAAAATTTACTTTGTGGTAATACCCATGTGTCTTCTCACTATCCAGTGTCTAGAACTCTACATGAGAGGCTTTAGTGAGTCCATGTGGCCCTTCCATGTTTCCTAAGGATGGCTCTTCCTCTCTAAGCAGTGTATCATGGGTTCACCTGCACTGTGTCTTTGTTAAATTCAATGATTTTTCAGGCATAATGATACATATATCTTTCCCTGGTTTCTTAGAGATGTGATTTCTCCCCACTCCCCCCAGATGTAATACTTTAGTAATTTCAATGGATATTTGAATGATGGATAGGATTTCAAAATATAGGCTCAGATCAGCAGGTTAGACTCACACCCAGAAATTAACATTTAAAAGATAGTTACCTTCTTTTTAAAAGTGTCAATGCATATGACAATGCTTCTCTGAGGAAGCTTAACTGAGTCTCTTCCACTCAATCTTTTCGTTTTAAATTTGTGTAAATATATGGGTTATAAGTGCAATCTTGTAATGTGGGTATATTGCAAAATGGTGAAGTTTGGACTTTGAGTGTAAACATCACCTGATTAGTGTACATTGGACCCATTAAGTCATGTCTCATCTCCCACCTCCCTCCATCCACTCATCCTTCCCAGTCTTAAGTGACTATCAGCCCAATCTCTAAGTTCATGTGTACATGTTATTTAACTCTCACTTGTAAGTGAGGACATGTGGCATTTGACTTTCTGTTTTTGATTTGTTTCACTTAAGATAATGGTCATCACTTTCATCCAGGTTGCTACAAAATAGATGATTTTATATTTTTTAATGGCTCAATAGTAGTCCATGGTATATACATGTATACTACATTTTCTTTATTCAGTTGTCTGTTGATGGATACTTAATTCTATCTCTTTGCTATTGTGAATAGTGCTGTAATAAATATACAAGTGTGGGTATCTTTTTAACATAATGATTTATTTTTTTTTAAGTAGATACCTAGTAGTGGTATCTGCCTAGTAGTGGGTTGAAGGGTAGCTCTATTTTTAGTTATTTGAGAAATCCTCATATTGTTTTCTATGGAGGCTGTACTAATTCACATTCCCACCAGCAGTGTGAAAGTGCTCCCTTTTCTTGATGTCCCTGCAAACATCTGCTGTTTTTTGACTTTTTAAGATAATCATTCTGACTGATGTAAGACAGTATCTCGTTGCAGTTTTAATTTGAATTTCTCTGATTATTAGTAATGCTGAGCAATTTTTTGGATGTTTTTGGCCATTTATATGTCTTCTTTTGAAAAATATCTATTTATGTATTTTTCCCACATTTTAATAGGGTTTTTTTTTTGTTTTTTTAGTTATTTCCTTGTGAATTCTAAATATCAGTCCTCTGTCAGATGCATAGTTTTCAAATATTTTCTCCCATCCTCAGGTTGTCTGTCTACTCTGTTGATTATTTCTTTTGCTCCTTCTACTCAATTTTTTGTCCTTGTTTTGATACATTTTTATAGTGATATCCTTAAAAACATAGGAACTCTGTTTATTTAAGGGCAAATAATATAATATCAGCAATAGGTTAATACTTGGAATTACAGAAGAAAATGTGGACAATATTTCTAAATTCTTATGTTAGAAATAAACTACTTATCCATATTGCCTTTCTGCCAATAAAAGCATGACATTTTAAATTATTTCAATACAAAAATTAAACACCTTTGATTTTCCTTTTTTTATTTTTAAGATACATACTATCAGTCACTGTGATGGATTGTTACAGTAAAGGCCCCCAGTAGTTCTTGCTTTCCTGTATTCTCACACAAGTGTAGTTTGCCCTCATTGACTCTGGGCTTGCCCATGTGTCTTACTTTGGTTAGTGAAACATCAGCAAATGTAAAACAAGAAGAAACTTGAAGAGTGTTTGCTCATTGGAGCTTGATTACTTGAAAGACCTTTTGGAGAAGCCAGGTATTCCAAAAGAGAGACACTCCAGACATTAGTGTGAGACACCACAGACCATAGAGCTCAACTTGAGTCATCAAAAAACTGCAGCCATATGGTTGCCCCAAGTAAGAGCAACAGAAAACCACCCAGCTGAGCACAGCCAAATTTGCTAAGCCACAGATTTGAAAGTAAATAAGATGGTTGTCATTAAACTAATACATTTTGGGGTTGTTATGTGAGTTTATATAATGAATACAGTCTTTAAGGTAAATACTTGCCAAGGGAAACTTTTCACTTTTGAATAGATACATGTCTTTAATAATTAACATGCTATTATGAGATATAATTCTCTGATTCCTATTGTGGCAGTAATGAGAATGTGCTGCCTATATCTCTTTTAAGAAAGAATTTACTGCAATGAAAGAAAGAGAACTTTCAATTTCCAGCTGTTGCAAGTTCAGGATACGCCATAAATTTCTTGCAGCTCTATCTGAATTACTCTCAGCTGATGACTGAGCACAATGTGTTTACCGGAGCCAGAGCATTGCTCCTCTAATGGGCATTCATCGCTCTAAGACTCTTCATTTGCCTGGGGGATAATTTCTCTGAGCTGTACTAATCATGCACCATCATTCTTCAGATCTCTCTCATTTTACAGGTTTAAATACTGTATAGGGTGATCTGAAAGCTCTCCTTGTTTGACCTTTATATTTTTCTTTATGTACCCCCAAAATGGTGTTCCACTCTCTTCTGCTATTCTTGACTTCTGATAGAGACTCCATTGTCATTTGAATTTGGAATTCTTCTTTCCTTGTGTAAAATGTTTCGTTTTACTCTGGCTTATTTCATGACTTTCTCTTTAGCTACTTTCTTAATTTTATCTTTACTTTTCCGCAGTTTGCTCACATGTCCCTCCTCTAGTTATATTTTCCTTAGAATACATTCTGCCTCACTAAACTTCGTTTGTTACAGTTTTTATATTTTCCCACAAGTCCTTGCGACTCTGTTCATTTTGTAAAATTTACCTCTGTATTCTTCAGATTTGATTTTTAAATTCCACCTTCAAGTTCACCAGCTCTCCTCTGTCATAATCATTCAGCTCTTAATTTCATGTACTAAATTATTTTATTTCAGACATTTTTCAGTTATCAAATTACAATTGGGTTCTTTAAATTTTTTTCTATTTGTTGAGATTTCCTATTTTTTAAGCTAATTACAGTCATTTTTACCTTTACCTTATGAAATATATTCGTAAAAACTCATAAATGGTCCATTTCACATATTTCAAAATTCAGGGCAGTCTTAGGGTTAGGCCCAGTTTATTGTCTTTTCTCTTGATAATTGTCCATACATTTTGTCCCTCATGTTGTGTAAATTTGGTTTGTATTATAAACATTGCAAATACTATGTTGTGGTGACTCTAGATTCTAAGACTCCTCCAAAAAGTGATGCTGATATTTTTTACTTTAGTGCACAGTAAGTTTGGTTAGACACAAAGTCCTCATTCTCTCTTGCATGAGGAGATAGCAGCTCAAATATTATTGAAAATGGCTTCTAATCTATCTGATACACATGTAGTTCAAGGACTTGATTAGAGTATATGCACAAAGTTTCTGGTTTTCCTTAACTGGGTCTCTACTTTCTATTTTTCTCTTACTTTCTGTTGGCCTTAGTTACTTTGGTTTTGAAATCCTGATTTCAATGTTTTTAAATATATACCAGGAGTGGGATTGTCGAATCATATGATAATTCTATTTTTAATTTTTTGAGACACTATACTGTTTTTCATAATGGCTGTAACAATTGACATTATCACCAATAATGTATGCAAGGGTCACCTTTTCTTTGCATTCTCACCAACAAATGTTGTATTTCATCTTTTTGGTAGTAGACATACTGATAAGTGTGAGGTGATATCTCATAATGGTTTTGATTTGCATTTCCTGGATCATTAGTGAGGCTGAGCACCTTTGCATATACCTGTTAGTCATATGTATGTCTTCTTTTGGAAAAAAATAAGTCTTTTCAAGTCCTTTTCCTATTTTTTAGCCAGATTATTAGTTTTTGGTTTGGTTTTGTTTTCCTGTTGAGTTATATGAGTTCCTTGTTTACCTGAATGTTTTTCATTTTCCTCCAACCTCTCATGTATTTTACTATTATCTTCACAATGCATAACCATGCTTACATTATTTTGCTGTGGCTAAAAATGTAATTGTTCTTCTTTATCCATAAAATATTTTTTTTTCTCACATGCATTCAAAGCTAGTCACATTTTGGAACTATCTTCCATTTCCCTAGATTTCTTTCTTGCACAAATCTCTATAACTTTTTTAAAATAAATGTATTTTTTTCAGCATTCTTACTTATATAACATTATTTTATAAAGCTGATAGTAGGAAAAAGCACAAATACAGTA
This sequence comes from Cebus imitator, assembly GCF_001604975.1. Taxonomy (NCBI): domain Eukaryota; kingdom Metazoa; phylum Chordata; class Mammalia; order Primates; family Cebidae; genus Cebus; species Cebus imitator. Next base: position 3,000,443 of record NW_016107372.1, read on the forward strand.
CAATTCATGCAGGATCAAATGAAAATCAAAGAAATAAAAAGGAAATAAAAGAAATGAAGAAAAAGCTATGACAAAGAAATCAGGGCAGAGGATAGGTAATGTAATAGAATCCAAAACGTAACTCAGTTTTCTATCAAACATGGTAACAAATGAAATAATGATAGATCATGAAGAAGTCTTATTGGTTAATAGTTGAAAGATTAAACTTTACATATACCAGGATTACTTTTTCTCAAAACACTCTTTTTTCTTTCTTGAATTTGATTTTCTGAACTTCTGCTTCAAATGTTTTTCTCTCTCTTAAATCACTATTTACCAAGAATTAATCAGTCAAGACTCTGTTGAAAATAGATCTTCTCCATGAAGCTTTACCCAAGCTCTTCTCTCATCCCCATCAGGATAAATCTCTTCTTTCTTTTTCCTATTGTGTTTGTTTTGCACTTATTCATCTGTTGCCATTTTTGGTAGTGCATAGTGAATGCTTTTTTGTCTTTGTTGTCATCCTCTGTAGGAATTATCCTAGGGATAATCATAATTTTTTAGATAATATTGTTTTCATTGAATTACCTTCCTTTAAATGTTAAAATCCTAACCAGATTCAAAACAATTAATATATAATTTACTTAAATTTTCCAAATCTTCAGGACTAGAGAAAATTAGAAAGAAGTTTTCAAATAAGTAAAATAGTGTGCAAAGACATTTCAGGGAAATTTCGTGTTCCTGAGATGTGATGGTATCTCTCTGAAGAATCATCTCCCACTAACCTGCAGATTCCTCTGTAGTGGTAGGGTGAAGGTGGAAAACAAAGGATGTTATAATCAGTACTGCCTAAAAATGGACATATTTTGTGAAGGTGTAGTGAAAAGTAATACAAGATAATCATGCCACCAATATTTTAAAAGACTGGTTTTCAGCTAGAGAGGACTAGTAAGCATTATGAGGTTGCCTACACAAGATGCTAAAAAAGAATATCTACCTGGAATAAATTATATTTTCAAATTTACCTATGAAATTTTCCTATTCGAAGTCAAAACTTCAGTGTCTGGGAAGGTAATGATTCATTGTTAGAAAATCCGCAGAGCTTCTTGAGACGACAGCCTCCTCATCACTAGTTGATGTCTGATAGGGACTATTTTCAATTCCTGCCAGTCTCCTACTCTGTTCTGTTTCATTCTTGGGAGGGCAGATCCTGGCTTAAAAAGATTGTGTAGAAACTCCTCTCTTCATCTACAGGGCTCCCTCCTATGCACTGCCACCAATATCATTTTCCTTACCTATGCATTAGGTATCTACAATATGTAAGGCCCTTGGGAATTCAAGAAACACTAATTGGTAATATACCGATAGGAAAGTCACCAATCATTATACCACTTAATATTATAAGTAATAATTTATTCAGGAGTTTAGAGAGAGTAGGTCTTAGCTAGGTAGAAGGAGGAGAAAACATTCTGAGAGTGAAAAAAAGGAATAAATGATTAAGTCAATATGCTGGACCCAATTTCATAGAATTAAATTGTCCATCTAGAGAAGTAAGGGAAGACATCAATTTAAAAAAAAATTAAAAGTAATATTTTACATAAACTTGGATTTTAGGTAAAGAGGTATAGATTTTATTCTGCAACAGGGGAATTATTACATATTTGCAGAAAGAGGTATATGTAGAGTTGCAGTTAAAAATAAGGGAGGCCACAAATGTATTTATTTGCCATGTATTGGACATAAACATGGCACCAAACTTTTAGAGATAGAAAGGGGAGTAGATTCGCTGCCTTCTATATGAACTTGGCATGGCAGAGTGATAAATTGGCACAAAATGGCTATAACACAGCATGTTTAGTGATACATTAAAAAATATGAATTTTTTTTCTCAATTCAGAAAAGTAGAAATGATTTGTCCTACTGTAAGGAAAGCATATCAGGCAAGGCAATTATTAATAGGCTTTCTTTAGCCTACTAAAAAGAGGATAAAGGCAATTTCAAGTGCAAAGAAAAGTGAGCTTAATGACAAAGAATCCTAAATAGTTAGAAAATACTTAGTAGGATAGGGCTGGGCAGAGTGGCTCATACTGCAATCCCAGCCTTTTGAGAAGCTGAGATGGGTGGATAACCTGAGGTCGGGAGTTTGAGACCAGCCTGACCAACATGGTGAAACCCCATCTCTATAAATAAACAAGAAAATACTGAGTAGGATGATATGATTGGAGCTGTATAAAAAGAGTTGAAACTCCCAGCACTAAAGACCAGTTTTGCAATGTGTTGAAGGAGTTGAGGAGTTGAAGGACTTGAAATTTGACATATAAAGTAATTGATTGCTGAGATTAAAAGAGGTGATTGTGTCAACTCTACTCAAGTATAGAGTACAGCTAACCTACATACATGTACAACTATGGTTGAATTAAGCCTAATTGAAATAAGAGTTATTGTTAGTTGTATGCTCTGTATGTGTCTGGCTCCTTTCTGAGCCCTTCAAAATTATTTGCATTCTGGACTAGCCAGCAGACTGAAATCTACTTCATTCTGTTTACAAAGATGCGTTGAGGACTTGCTGTATGCTAGACTGTCTTAGAAAAACAGCATCACAGGAAAAAAAAATCCCTTTCACAAGTGATGCCTCCATACTTGATGGTACCATCTACCTCATTCTAAGGACTACACACAGGGCCTAGTGCAGAACAGCCAGCCATGCACCTCTAGCCAAAGACCACCTGGAATACACCTGGAGTCAACAAGATGGGTTTCTTATTCCTGCAGTGAGAAAGACTGCACATCATGGAATACCTTGGGGCATCTCAGTAAGAGAGTGAGTCTTACTAAAAAAGAAGTTACTATCAGATTGGCCCCTGGGATTCAGATTGGAGTTTGTTGGGTCATCTTGGGGGAAAGTTCAAGAAACCAAGAATTTGTTTTAGATTAGATGTTGTCAGAAAATGGACAATTCTATGGAAGAGCATCTCAGTAAATCTTACCTAGAAGAAGGACAGACTACAATAAGGCTCTAGCATAATCATAAATAGACAGTAGTTCCTCATATAGGCTGGGAGAGCTTGATACTTGGTATTTTGGTGGTTTGTACCATTAAGAGACATGATTTTTATTTTCACTCAGAAAAAAATTATGATGGGGTCTTGTTTTGCATCTCATAATCATTGCAGAGTGACCTTGTCTGATGTTGGTGTTTTGTGAAATTATTTATCTCCAAAAGGAGAACAACATGATATAGCTGTTATCACCTGGCCAGCTCCTAACAACAAGACTTAGTTTTTCCTGGATGTCAGAGGCTGCTCTTCTCTTTTTCAGAATTTACTGTCAAGGGAAGATCTAATGTAATCATTCCCAAACTCCTGTCCCCTGCTCACATTGGATATAGCTCTCTTTTCTAACCCTGTTTAAATTCAGGCCTGGTATTACTATTTTTCTGTGTCACACTCTCTAGACTCCATGATGGATTTCAATGGTATTGGTTGCCTTCCAGATGTATATTTATATGGTTTGGATCTTCAGCCAAACCTCATGTTGATATGTAATCCCCAATGTTGGAGGAGGGGCCTGGTGGGAGGTGATTGTCTCGTGGGGCAGGCTTCTCATAAATGGTTTAGCACCGTTCTTTTGATACTGTTCTCATGATAGTGGGTGAGTTCTCACAAGATCTGGTGTTTAAAAGTGTGTGGCACCTCCCGTTCTCTCCTTCTGCTCTGGCCATGTAAGACATGCCGGCTGCCCTTTAGACTTCTGCCATGATTGTAAGTTTCCCGAGGCTGACCAAGAAGCTGAGCAAATGCTACCACATTTCCTGTATAGCCTAGGAATGTGTGAGCCAATTAAACCTCTTTTCTTTATAAATTACCCAGTCTCAGGTATTTCTTTATAGCAATGTAAGAACAGACTAATATATATATCAACAAAAAGAGTGATAGTAATAAGGGTATTAGTATTGATTCTTATTTGGCTGACCACAATATTTTTCTGATTATTCTAGAAAAACTTATTTCTTCTTTATAGTTTCAATTCCTCTCCCTTGATAATTGAAACTATTGTTATTTTATTTTCAGGCATTGCCTTTGCAATTTCTTACTTGTGATTTCTCCTCCTAAGAAGATATTTGTTTCATCCTTAATGGCAAAAAGCATGTATTTTTAGATTGATTTTTCTTTCTGCGTTCGCCCTGTTTGGCTCATGCTGAAATCACACAAACCTCTGCAGCTCCAAGACTACACTCTCACCTGGACTGTTGGTGATATGAGGTTTGGGACCTCCTGCTGTGTGAGATCTCTGCACTATGTTGATTATGCTGCCAGAGTCCTCTCAATCCTTTACGTACCCCCAAGCTCTGCTGGCAAAAACACAAAGCACATGTTCAACCAGCAGAGCTTCCCATTCAGCTGCTGCCTATCCCTCCAGCTTTTTTTTTTTTTTTCCTACTTACCTTTCTTCTTCACTCACACTGGGAAAAGCCATGGGTCCTGACATGTTTTTTCTGAGAAGAAAAATTCATATTCTGGGCATGCTTATAAGATTGTCTTAAAGAGCTGACTCTTTTTTAGCATTTATATTTCTGGGGTTTTTTTTTTTTCCAGAATTATCTACTTTTCACACACTTATAGGTGCTGTATTGCTACAGCATACTGTTGCATTCTTAGCAGATAATCCCTTCTAAAAATCTGCACAGCCCTGAACACTTTCTTGCCCGAATACATGCCAGTTTATATTTGAATTTGCTGCACTGAGTGATAGCAGTTGAATTGGTGTATATTGGTTTTGGTGGAGGTATTTTTTTGGGTGGGGTGGGGTGGGGTTTTTTGTTTTTTGTTTGTTTTGGAGAGACAGGGTTTTGCATGTTCCCCAGGCTGATCCCAGACTCCTGGGCTCAAGTAATCCACCCACTTCTGCTTCCCAAAGTGCTGAGATTACACAATGAGCCATTGTGCCCAGCCCCAAGTATTTTTTAAATGGAAAAAGCCAAATAAGCTTGTGTTTAGGTATTTTGTAGAATATTGGAGCATGTGCACACACAGATACACACACACACACGGAGAGAGACAGAGAGAGAGAAAAAGTCCCAGAAGTTACGTGGCAATAACCCAATATTATGTGTGATTTTATTGTGGTGCTTGCTTACTGTTTCTTTCTGAAGCCAGGCAGACCATGTGCATGATCTCAGTGAGTCTCAAAGTCCTTAATTCCTTGAGGCATGTAGAAGTGATTAAAAATTGTGTGACGTTTCTAAAGATACCTGTGATATTTGTCACAGGTTCTCACCTTGCTCACACAGGTTCTCACCTTGCTGGTACTGTGACTAGCTGTTTCAGTACCCACTGTTTCAGTTCTTTTTAATCATCTTTTTTTCCCTTCTGCCTGATGTGTATTGTGTAGTAAATGAGTATCTTTCTTATTTTAAAGGATACTGATGTGCAGTTGTGAACACAAGTGCTCTAGAGATTAGCTGGTGCCATGTTTGCAGGAAAAAAAGTACAAAAGAAAAATCATACTGCTAAAAATATTAAAAAGCCTCAGTTCATGTTTGATTTTGTTTGTTTTGCCCACTTTTCTGTTTGCTTATATTTTCTATAACTGTCTGTTAACACCACACCCCTGGAACAAGCATGTTGGCTGTTTTATTACAGATGAGCACTACAATCCCTGAGGATTTATTAACCATAAGATGAAATAAAAAGAAAACATGCTGCCTCGATGAGAGACTGCTAAATTGGCTATAAAAACTATTCAGAAAAACCCAATCTAACACCAGGGGCTCAGAAAACACAAACAGGAAGCTCATGGTTCTACCTCCCTGTCTCAACTCACATTGAAAATTGCTTCATAAAAGACATAAGTAGCAGATTAGGAATGTAAAAAATGTTTTTTTTACGTCTTTTGAGAACAAAGATAATCTTGTCTTTTTAATTACAAGAGATTCAAATTTCATGACTTATGTTTCTGTTTTCCTAATTCTGCCTTATAAAAGATGCTGAACACCAGAAAAACGGAAATTATTCATCCCAGCATATAATAATACTTATAATACTGAGTGCAGTATTACAGTGTAGTCAAGGGTGTGCAATATATAATTTAGCTTAAGTGTGACATACACCAGTGGACAGAGACTGGAAAGGAAACCAAATTATCATGGTGATTAAAGGTGGAAAAGTCTTTCTGTGGCACAAGGAAATATCAAAATCAAACAGTAATTAATTATATGGAAAAAAACAACAACCCATGTTCCAGAGTTCTGTGGTTCGCCAGTCACAAAATGCCCTTTCTGTATGCATCAATGAGAAATACAGTTTTTTCTTTTTCTTGGAAGCTTTAGACAGACAATCCTAAAGGAGAGCAAAGAAAAGAATTTTTTTAAATAATGAGCAATTTTTATTCTGTAATACTGTGTACAATGTTGAGATATATATGACATATAATTGAAAGATTAAATGCATTTTTAAAACAAAACTGAAAAGTTTTTTAAAAATTCAGATACAATTTAAATTAGAAAAATTATTTTAAAGATTAAAACCACTGAAAATTTAATTTTTTATATAAATAAGCTATAGAAGTTAAAGTTGAAGAAAGAAAACATAGAAGCTAAAAACTAAAAAATATATATTCATATCACCTATTGGCATTAGTGTTTAGTAGAGATTAACTATTGGTTTTTGTGTGTTTTGTTACTTCTTATTTAATTAAGATATATTTATTTCATTAAACATACTTTAACTTTGAATCAACATTTTGAGCATGTACTGCTTTTGTTTTCAGATCACATTTGATCTTATTTGCTACGTCTCTTGTCTATGAGATTCCTATCTTATCTTTTTCTTACACTCAGAGTCATCCAAGCTGTAAAATCTGAGATCACAGTCTCCACACAAGACTTCTCTCACTTCCAACATCAACTGCAAGTTAAGAGGTGCCCCAAACCACCCGCAGTTCCGGTAATTCACTAGAAGTTTTCACAGATCTCATTGAAAGCTATTTGATTCATGGCTATGGTATATTAGAGATAGGATACGTTAAAACCAGCCAAGGGAAGAGAGACAAGGTATAGGAGAGTTCCAAATGCAGTTTTGGTGGCCAGAGTTTTTTGTTAGAGATTTATTACATAGGCATAAATGACTGATTGATTACTCTCATGGTCAACTCAGCAACTAGGTTACTGACACTGCTTAAACCAAAGCCCCTGCCCTCTAATCACATGGCTAATCTTTCTGGTATGGCCAAGCCTATCCTAAGACTGCATGTGGCAAGCTCCTCCCCTAAACAAAGATATTCATATCAGGTATAACACACATTACCTTCCAGAATCCAAGGGCAAAAGCCAGACCTCCTCTTTGGCACATTGACTGTGCCAATTTTTTTTTTAAGAGACAGCATCTCACTTTGCTGCCTAGGCTGGAGTACAGTAGTACAATCAAAGTCACTATAGCCTCAAACTCCTGGGCTCAAGATATCCTCCAACCTCAGCTTCCTGAGTAGCTGGGACTATGGGTGCACACCACCTCACCCACCTAATCTTTAAATTATTATTTTAGAGACAGAATCTCACTACATTGCCCAGGCCGCTCTTGAACTACTGGTCTCAGATAATCCTCCTATATTAGCTTCCCAAATAGCTGGAATTACAGGCATAAGCCACTGTGCTGGGCTCCAAGACCAAACTTTTAACTAAACCAGCCAATGCTCTCTTACAGCAAAGCAAGATATGCCCAACATTTACAAAAACTAGTATGTTCTAGGGGTAGCAGGATTTCCTTCAATTTTCTAGCGCATTTGACCATCAATACTGGTATTATAATTTTACCAACAACACCAGTGTTATACCATGTCACAGTGTGGTTGATGTAACCTGGAAAATGAGGTAGTAGTGTATTACCAGAGTCCCACTCAGTCATCAGTAATTAGTCCAGTCCATCACCACATGGAATCAAAATGCCCCAGAGAGATTTGGCTCAGTTTCGTAAGCTTTCATTTGAACTTCTCAGATTGTAAGAGTAAGTATGATCTTTCCTTTCAGGCATCTGGTATCATTGAGCTAAAAGATAACGTTATCTCTTGCTCTAAGTGGCAGTGTAATATTGGATTTCGTTTGGTGCATAATTTTTTTATTTATTCCTTTACCCTCAACTAGTATTCCTCCTTCTCTCCACTTACCATTTTAACCAAACTTTTTCAGGTATAGAATGTTAAGTTTGGCTACTGTGCTAGTCCATATTTCCAGCAGCAATACTAGTCTAGCAAGCGCCCCCCCCCCACCCCGCATTCAGTCCATTTCCATTTAAATAGGGGAGGGCTACAGACATACAGGACCAGTGAGCTTTATTAACCACTGGGCAATCGACTGCATTCACTGTCAACTCCAGTATTTCCAGGTAGGTGAAGGCACAATTCACCCCATCAGGCCTTTACAAATTCTGACTTAAAGGTTTAACAATATAGTTACACTTTCTTTCTTAGAGATATTCCTGATTCTTGGACCTTTAGTTGTAGTCCTGGCCTTGAGACCACTAAATCAGGAAAGAAAAAGGAAAGTTGAGGTGATGTGGGGAAAAGAGGAAAAAGAATAATCATACCAGCATTGTTTTCTACCCACTCTTCCTTAAATCCTCCAGGAAAGTGGAGGAATCTATACTTTGGGAATTTTCCCTTGGCCACCCTCATGTTAAGTGTAAGCACACACTCTCGAAAGCAAGTTAACCACCCTACCTTGCCTCATCTCCCTCCCTTTTAGACAACAATTGTTCCACTTGCGTTTTAGGAGTCTGTATCAAACTCCTACCCTAAGGAGGATATCTCTCTATGCACTATTGGATCTATGGACTGAAAAGTGTATTTCTTCATCTGAAGAAATGTGACTCGAGGGTCCAAATTGGTGCAATAGTTTCTCCTCTGCTGCTTTTATAGTATTTTGGGAATTTCTATCTACCACGGGCTATGACAAGCCCAGTCTACAGGAATGTCCTGCCAAGATGGATCTGTAGCCTCTTAGGGCTACCAACATCAGTCCCAGTTGCCAGCTCTGTGTGATGCCTTCTGACCCAGGGAACTTCTCCCATAGTCATTGCAGTCTTTGTCTCTCCAAATGGCAAACTTTTTACAGGGGTTTTATCTGTCAGAGTGTGCAAGAGAAGTATGTCTATATTTAGCTCACTTCAACACTGCTGTGGCCCCCCAGTGTCCTCTCATTTAGCGGAGCAAGATGTCCACCTCCAGGGAGCACATCAGGATATCTCTACTCACTGGTCCTAATAATCTTCCAGTCTTGGAAAGAAATTCTTCTGGTGGGCATCGGCATGTCTAACACACCCTGAATTTCCACAGTGGTTTCCATAAGGCCAAGTTCCAGGCGAGCTTCTATTTAATAGGCCAATTTTCCTTTGTCTTACCATACTCCCCATGACTTGGTAAAGAACAAACATAGGGACAAATAACATATAATTCAGCCCCCGATCTGACTGGCTTTTACCTTCTACCAGAGCAGTGACGTTTCAAAAAGGGATACTGTCCATTCACTTTGGAGCTACTCATCCATATACCAGGTGGCTTTTTATTGGTCAGTTGAGAACTGGCCACTGAGCACTGCACAAATGGCAATAAACTCTTGAAGCTCTTCAGCTGGTTCCTCAGGACAAAGGAGACTGTGTGCTCATGAGTAGTTCCTTGTAGTCCCTGGCAGCATGTTCCTGTGCAAACCATTTCCATTTTGTCATAGCATTCTTCTGAGCATTGTCTTATCCATTAGAATGTTTCTCTGACATCAACCAAGACATTATAGGTATTTCAAGTTTCAAGATTAGTTCATGTCCTTCAGTCATAGGAGCAACTCAATTAAAGGCCAATGGCAAGCTCTTCATTGTCTCTTTTTTGAAATTTTCAAATTCAAATTCTGACAGTATTCAGAAGCTACAATACAGAATTTCAATAGTTTCTATTCACATTAAAATTATTTTTTATTTCTCTTACTAAATTAAACTTTTTTTTTTAACAGAAGTGTTTCATTGGAACTTTTGCAGATTTTGAGTCAGCTACCTTGGACTCTATGTATTATGAATATACAGTATATATCTCTGATTTCAGTCCAACTATGTCACTTGTCCATTCACTTGGATCAATCCAAATAGGTCTCACGAAACTTATTTAAATTAAAATAATCATACAGCTTTAAGAAGCTATGCGTAGTATTTTAGGGATCCAATGTACTTAGCAGAGTTTTTATAAATTAAAGGAATTGTATAGCTTTAAGGAACTATGTGTAGCACTTTAGGGATTCAATATACTTAACAGAGTTTTAAAAGTCTTAATATACCCTGGTATGAAGTAGTCAATAATCTGACAGCATCTTCCATATTCTTTTGTGATAACAACCTAGAAGGCTGTGGGTACTGTCCATGCATAGGTAATGTTAAGGTTACTCAACCTCTCTTCTTTCATAAAACCAGGCTCTAGAATGTGAAAATTCATTCTACATCCAGATTTCCCTGGTCCTATGAGATATCCTGATTATTAAAGATGAGTAAACATTGACAGAGTCAATTCTAAGACCTCAAGAGATTGTCACCCAACTATTAAATGTACAGCAAGTGTGGTCTCCATTATAAAGAAAATAAATTAAAATTTATATTTATAAATCACATCTCTTTCAAAGTACTGTGAATCAGTTTTCCAAGGACTGATCAAGCATTCAATCTAGAATAAAGACATAAGCCAGGAGAGGTGCTAAACCAGCCCTAAGGAGAAATGACAGGTTTCAGCATCTATTAAGAAATGCTAATTAATTACTAATTATATTTTGAAGAAAACTGATTTAGATAGCACTAAAATTATAGTAGATGAGTAGATGGGTAGCTAATTGATAGGTAAATAGATGACAGAGAGGAAAGTATAATAGTAAATGTGTGTTTATATTTCTTACAACTTTTCTCCCCTTGCAAATGCTATAATATATGGAATATTTTTCATCAAGCCTGACATTGGGAAGCTGGACCCTTGCCTAAGAAATGACGAAATACAAGAATAAAAATATTAGGAGACTCTCTCACAAAGCAGTCCATGGAGTAACACAAAGAAAACCAGGTCTTCAGATTCCTCTCCAGGGTTAATGAGAGTTGCCTGGTTTTATCACCTTTTATGTCTGAAGAGGTGGAATACCAGAGCTTAATTTAAGGCTCTCATTTCTCGGCTTGAAATCAGAGCCAGCTCGACCATTCATTCACTGTAATATCTTCTAAAAGTTACTTAATAAGCCCATTCCTCATTTTCTACACTTGCAAAGTAAGTATGTTAATAGTATCTACCTCATTTGGCAGTTGTATTCACTGAGTTAGTATAGTGTAAATTTTATATTCCTGACACAAAACAAGTATTATATTGGTTAAAGTAGTGCTATTAATAGAAGATTTACTATTGACTATTGACTATGCTCTATCAATACTATTGACTATTGATTATGCTCGGCCAGGTTATAATTCCCTAAAGGTCATCTATAAATATATAACATAGTTTAGTGCACTTCTTTATTGTAGCTTTATTGTAGCTCTCAGTTTTAGTTAAATTACTAATTTTAACATTTTTCTCAGTTGCTTCAGATATTATATAAGTTCCAACAGGGTAATGAGTATGTGTGTGTGTGTGTGTGTGTGTGTGTGTGTGTGTGCGCGCGCGCGCACGCATGTGCATGCTCATAGCGATACACCAACAGTGACTAGTGCAGCAATTGAATAAAATAGATGCTTAATAAATCTTTGTGCTTAATAATTTACAGTTGAGAAATTACAGGTCAAATGAGCTAAGTGACCTCCCTAGAGTCAGAGTTAATGATAAGTAAAGCTACATTTAGAAGCCAGGGCAAAGTTACAACAGACACTATCATCAGGGCTGATTTTATGTTTCTGTAGCTTATGTAGTTGTACAGAGCCCCACACTCAGAAGGCACCTGCACTTGGCTTGAAGCTCAACTGTTGCTGCCTGGAAATTCCTCATACACGTACAGTAATTTTTGAATAAAGGACCCTGTATTTTTGTTTTGCTCTGGGCCTTGTAAATTAGGTAGCTGGTCTTGACCATCATGCAGTCTCATGACTCAGCCTTCAAAACAGATTTGAGGATACTGGATTGAGAAATGGCTGCTTAGATGAATGCAGACTTTGGCTTACTCCACAAAATCAGCAAGACAAAAGGCTCTCTCTCCCTCCTGTCAGCTCTTCCCAGGGCCATGAGCATTCCTCTTTATAGAGCTGGCAGGAAAAAATTGGGCAGAATGACAATTGCATTGCACTTGGAGGAATTACATTAGCAACCCCACCTCCAATGTGAATTGACAGCACAATTGCTGTCATCAGACACCTGAGGTCTTATGTGAAATTGTAACAGTCAGATAATAAACATCATCCTGCATATAAAACTCAGAGCGACCTTCAGAAATTGTGGCACCCCCCAGTCTCTAAGTCTCTCTCCCAGCTAGCATAAAAATGCTCTCTGGTTTCCTAGTGCCTCCTTCTGGAAAATTTCATCAGGATTTGTTCATTTTGGAGAGTACCACACACTCCAGGTCTCTGCTAGCTCCCTCCCACTGGTCCATCAAAATATCTCCAACTGCTACTGAAAGGCTGAGAGTTACTGAGTAACTGAGAAGAGTAACTGATAGACTAGTTAAAATTCAAGTGTTAATAGCTGGAGACAAACCTGGCCTTGAAAGAGAGGCACAAATAACTAACTGGCTGCATCTGCTTCTATTTCTGCCCATGTGCTGTGTCAATTCCTGGACCACAGACACTCTACCTGACATACCACCACCCCAAATTTCTCTCTCAGAGGCTGATTGACTCTGATATTTTCACATCCGGAAGTCTTTACAGGGCTCATAATATGAGCCCCTAGCAAAATACAAATTATCAGAGCAAAAGAGCAGGCTAAGTTATGCACCACAGCAGTCTCTTGCACTCCAGTGTAAGTTTATCAGATGTTTTCTGTAATCTAAATTTTGTAATGATTGCAGTGCTGTAAGGAGCAGAGGCAAGAAGGAAGAACTGAGCTCGCAATGCCTCCCTAGCAATTTAATTAAGTCTTTTCAGTTAGATCATTCTTCTTCTCTGAATATCTATTGCAAATTTCCTATAATTTCTTTGCAACACCCACCCCTTCACCATGGCTTCCTCTTCTTCATTTTCAGCAGAAGATGATGGGATTTTTTTTCCCAGAGAAAAGATAAGCTAACAGGCAGATCTTCCTATTGCCAAACATACAGACCTAGCTTCAACTTCATCCTCCCATTCCAATGAAGACTCCATCTAATGCTCTTCTGTATGAGTGGATGCTTCCTCCCTGGAACCTTGATACAAGCAATTAAACGTTTTGAGCTTTTCATTTTTAAAACCAAGTACTCATGGTGGCAACCATTCCGCCACCTCCTAATATATAGTCCTAATGCCACTCTGTCTTTCATAATTAAGTGCTATATGGATATATTTCCACCCACTTTGTCCACTTTATGCCTTCCCACTGACCAGGTCTGTTTGAATCTCCACCACTGGCTCTGTTCCATCCTCCATAGAGGACTCCACTAAGGTGGCCTCCGTGAGAGTCAATATGATAGACTCTTTACAGTTTGCATTTAACCTGACTTCTGCACACATTTGGACACTGACTAGCAGACTTCACTTCTTGACATACTTTCTTCTTTTTTTTCCCTTACTTTACTTTGGCCAGTGTCTGAACCCCTTTTTCTAATTCTACCTCCTTTACACTAAAGTGTTTGGAAATTTTCAGGGCTCAGCCCTAACAATTGTTCTCTTCTTATTTTATTTTTTCTAAGTAACCTTAGCACATATACTCCTATGATTTTTTTTGCCATTTTTATGTTGTTAAATACTTCTTTTTTTTTTTTTTTAGGGAGTCTCACTTTGTCACCCAGGTGGGAGTGCAGTGACAGCATCGATCTCAGCTCAGTGCAACCTCTGCCTCCTGGGTTCAAGCGATTCTCCTGCCTCAGCCTCCCGAGTATCTGGGATTATAGATGCCCACCACCATGCCCAGCTAATTTTCGTATTTTTAGGAGAGCGGGGTTTCACCATGATGAACCAGGCTGGCCTTGAACTCCTGACCTCAGGTGATCCACCCGCATCTGCCTCCATCTCAATAAGTGCTAGGAGGATAGGTGTGAGCCACTGCATCTGGCCCAAATATTTCTTTTCGGAACAAACCTATCTTCTACATTCTAGGTTTATATGTAACCCTGTTGATGTGCTCACTGAGAAGTCTCCAGAAACCTGAAACTCACTGTGTCTAAAACTAAAGTCTTTCTCCAAATATTTGTTCCTCTTTTCCCTGCAGAATCACTTACTTTAGTAAATAATGCCATCGTTCACGCCAGAAATATAAAAGTGATTTTCAACTCTTCCCACTCCTTCAACCCTCACTTCTAATCTGTCACTAAATCATGGGGACTCTGCCTTCCAAATAATTCTCAAAGAAATCTATACCATTTCTGTATTCACTGTCGCCACCTTATACTGTGCCACCATCATTTTGACTGTGCCACCATCATTTTGACTTTGCCTACTGCAGTAGCCTCTAACCAACATCACACCCCTGAGATTTTATCCCTCCAACTCAATCTTTACTTACAAGTCAGGTACATGCTTTCCAAATACTAATCTCCAACACTTCTGAATTTAGAACCTAACCTAATTTAGCAGTATTCTGTTACTTTTGTTTTTTTCTGAGGTGGAGTCTCACTCTTGTTGCCCAGGCTGGAGGGCAGTGACGTGATCTCCGCTCACTGCAATGTCTGCCTCCCAGGTTCAAGCAATTCTCTTGCTTTCACCTCCCAAGTAGCTAGGACTACAGCCACGCACCACCACGCCCAGCTAATTTTTGTATTTTTAGTAGAGACAGGATTTCTCCATGTTAGTCAGGCTGGTCTCGAACTCCCCACCTCAGGTGATCCACCCGCCTCGGCCTCCCAAAGTGCTGGGATTATAGGCATAAGCCACTGCGCCCAGGCCTGTTACTTTTGATAATGGTCTGAAACCATAATCCAGGCTGTAACTCCTTGCATAATACAGACTCAGTGCCTGCCTGAACTTGTGCCATTCTGGCCCTCAATGCTAGAGAGTGGAACCTTGCATATCACCTGTGCTCTTCACCGTAGAGACTTTGCCATGCTCTTCTATTTGCTTAAAAAAACTTCTTCATCCTAATCTTATCTGTCCACATCCTATACATGCTAAAGAATGCCACTTAAATGTCACATCTAATAAGGCTACCTAGTTCATCCCATCAGACTCATGCTACATATTTTTACAGTACCTTGTACTTCTTTTTATTACTTGCCACAGTTTTAATCATTTGCATAACATTTACCCTACCGTCCTTAAACAAAATCTCCAAGAGACAAAGCTTATGTCCATCTCTTTTATTTCTGCTAAACTTTTACTTAGCCTTACATCATACACAAAGAAGACATTTACTAAATATGTGTTAAGTGAATGAATGGATAAATGGAAATTAATAAAATCCTGCAGTTAATAAAATCCTAGTCTTGGCCAGGCACGGTGGCTTACCTCTGTAATCCCAGCACTCTGGAAGGCCAAGACGGGTGGATAACCTGAGGTCAGGAGTCCAAGACCAGCCTGGCCAACGGTGAAACTCTGTCTCTACTAAAAATACAAAAATTAGCTACATATGGTGGCACATGCCTATAGTCTCAGCTACTCAGGAGGCTGAGGCAGGAGAATCCCTTGAACCCAGGAGGCAGAGGTTGCAGCAAGCTGAGATCACCCCACTGCACTCCTACCTGGGTGACAGAGTGAGATCTTGTCTCAAAAAATAAAATCAATAAAATAAAATTCTACTTTCAAATTTTGTAAGGTAATACCACATAGCTGGGTTCAGACTGAGAGGTGAGCTCCTGGAAATAGCGGAGAGGAGATTACATATGCCTAGGAAAAATAAAATATCTGATGTCACAAAAGTCTGTCAGCTTAGAAATGGCCCTAGTTTCACACTTCAATGTACAAAGCTGTGCTGAGAGACCTCTCCAAAGACATGACTGTAACAAGTCTATGTGGCTCAGACAGCCTCTGTGATGGCAAGTGTTTTGTTCCTAGGATGAATGGGTTTGTATTACTTTTATGCATGCCATGAAATTAAATCCCAAGGTCTCACAAGCTTAGAATTCACCCTGTCAAATCACACACACATATGAGGAGGTTGAGTTTTCTTATCCAAATGCTTTCACTTGTGATACATATTGCTGTTGGTTATATAAATGGCTTTTCCATTAATTTGCTGTTACATTTCTTTTCTCTATTTTTTTTTTGCTCTTTTCCTTTGAAATTGGAGACAACAGCATTGTCACTTCCAAAATGCACTACTAATAAAAGAGCTATTTGTTTAAAAAGTAAAAATATTTCATTTCATGAGAATAGATGTTTATACCCTTGACTTCTCCTTTACATTTATTGTACTATTTTCCTTCAGATCTTTCTTAGAGGATTAATTTTACATGATGTGGGGCATGTGCAAGTTCAACTGCATCACCTGTTTTCTGTGGTGTAATGATGTCAAAAAATGATAGGGATACATGATATTTTATAGTAT
The DNA here is from genome assembly GCF_001604975.1 of Cebus imitator. Taxonomy (NCBI): domain Eukaryota; kingdom Metazoa; phylum Chordata; class Mammalia; order Primates; family Cebidae; genus Cebus; species Cebus imitator. The sequence goes on from NW_016107372.1 coordinate 3,017,027, forward strand.
TGCTTTATTCCAAAAATGGAGAAGAATATGCATCATATTTCTTGGTCCTATATATAAAATGTCTCCGTTCCCAAATCAGTAAACTATAAATTAATGAAAATATGGTCTAAATTATGTGTGTTCATTAATTTAGATAACAATTTTGCTTGTGGCTAGGAAAACGCTAATAAATAATCTTGACAGACATAAATTCTCAGATTATTGTCATAGAACAGAACACAGCTACATAGCTTATTAACACCATTTCCCCCTTTTTTTTTTTTCTATATCCTTGCTTGTTTCTCCTTTTATTTAGTGGAGTTTTGCTTGTTTATGGTCATTTGCTTGACCATAACTGTTTTTTGTTTTATAGTAGTACTTATAAAAACTCGGGCAAAAATATTCCTTTCTCTGGTTATTTGTATCAGTGTTTCTGATTTTTTTTAGAAATACTTAAAAATATTAGTGTTGACTTTGATCCATTGAAGGTCTATAATACTCTCTTGCTTTTTTCTCACTTCTAGGAAGAATTGAGAAGTCACACATAGTCTCAAGTATGCAGACATCTGTCTGCTTCCTCCAAGGAATATTGAGACATCTTAAGATAATTTTCCACACACTGAAAGCACTTAGCATTTAATTGTGTATTCTGTTGCATTTTTCTTTGACTTCATAGATAGCATAAAATTGAACTATAGACAAGAGAAGGTAACTTATAAAAGGAACACATAAAAAAAGTTGTATATATTGAATTGATGACTTCCCCAGAAGAATTACTAAGATAAATGTTAATCATTTTAAGCTATTATATTGACAAATCTTAATGCAAATTATAAGGAAAGAACTTAGATAAAAGACAGGGTTCTGGAAACATTTGGAGAAAACATAATACTTTATCTTCATTATAAACAAGAATACCTCTGGCTCACCTGTCCAAATGGCTGAGAAAGGCAGTCGATTCCCAGATCAGAGAGAAGTCTTTAGCTCTGTGGGTTAAGGAATCCTTAAGAAGAAACTTGTGAAAGGCTTTCCCTTCATGGGCTTGTGAGGTCATCATAAGAGAGCCTGTGAAAAAATATTGTGGGAATATTGGAAAGGACTTGGTCTATAGAAATATATGAACTGCTGGGGAATTGGGAGAACATTGAACCTGAATATGTGTGTGTGTGTGTGTCTGTGTGTGCCTGCATGCATGGGCCTTGTTTCCTTGGCCTTCAAAATAAAAGCAGAAAGGTTGAATTGAGTTATCCCTACTTCGGACGCTAAGAGAGTGAGAGAAAACCAGGTTATAGTTAGAAAGTTTCCTCCTGTCCTCCTACTGTTGCAGGTTTAGCCACAGAAGATTGTGATTTAACTTCCATTTCCTCTGAGAGTTCTTCCACTTAGGATGCTTCAGCAACCAAAGTTGATCCCAAGAGATCACAGGAAACCATCGTAATTACACATACTTTGCATCTAAGCAGCCAGCAAAGGGAGGTTAAATAGAGCCATCACTAGGCAAAACCCAACCAACCAACTCACCAACCAACAATCTCTGATGGAGACAATTGACGTTACAAACAGCAGTATATGAAAACAATATGGTAAAAAACAAAAAAACAAAATGAAACAAAAACCACTGCAATGATTACAGCTCAGTACAAAATAATACTTTCTAGAATAAAAATTTAATTTTTTAAAAATTTATTTTTATTTATGTAGGGGTACAAGTACAGTTGTGATGCATGAATATAATGCATAGTGGTGAAGTGTGGGCTTTTAATATACCCATCACTGGAACCGTATCCATTATATCCAGCAGGTGGAAAATTCAGTAGGTGAGTTGAAATATGGAATGATTGTTGTTAAGACAAAAACTAATGGCCTGAAAGAGTGAATGAAAGAATATTATCTCAAAGTACAGACCAAAAATATGAAAAAAGAGAAAATTTGAAGTGAAAGCTATTAAATCTGGAGGTCCCATTTCAGAAACTTAGCATCTAAGTCACAAGCGTTTTAGAAGATGAAAAGGAAACCTTTTACACAAAGTAAACTGTATGATGGGAGATACATAATAACTATATTAATAACTGAAGAATGTGTCCATAATCTGGAGAAAGATTGGCTTCTACAGAATGAAAAGCTGCATTAAGCTTCTTGAAGTAATAATGAGAAAAATATATGCTAACAAGATTACTGATCTCTTAAGGATAAAAAGAAAAATATATGGAAACTTTCAGATAGAAAATGTGAGCTCCTAAAAATAATTTGAATGGAAGCCGACATGTTTTCTGAAATATTGTAAAGTAAATGACAGTAAATTCTACTTGCAAATTACTGAGAGAAAAGGATAGTATCCAAAAAAATTGTATATCTATTAAAAGAAAGATAGGTATGTGTGGTTAGATGTTGATTTCAACTAAACCGCTTGAGAAAAATACTTGAGAAAGTACATTAGTGAAAAGATAAGTAATTCACAGCTGAGAATTCAAGCTGACAACCCATTACAATGGATTATAATGAAACGGAGATTATTATGATAGTCTAGACCAAATGGAACTATCTTGGGGAGACATAGGAGTTGGAATAGGTGGAGGAGAAGATGTAAAATACTTCACAGATCTCATCAACAGTAGAGAAGATGAAGAGAATATTGTAAGGCATCATGTTATTGTATGAGGTTAAACTGTAGTTTACAAAAAGCATCTTGGTGGTGCTCCATTACACAGATAAGCAGCATTGTGTTTTCACATAGTGACAGAGAACTGTGCGTGTGATTACAAATGATAGGGAAAGTAATTTCACTACTAAAGGAATAAAATAATAGAAGAGAACATACTAATTAAAAAGAGGGAAATGGAGTGATTGGCAACCACTAGAATGTAAGTTCTGTAAGGGCAGATATTGTTGCCTTGTTTGTTCTCTGATATAAAGATTCTGGAAAATCTTGGCACATAGAGGAGACTCAATACACATTTTTTTAAATGAAAACAGGAAACTACAAACTAAAATAACCCATGAAATAAGATCAAATGAATAAAATCAAGCATACTATTTATTAAATTCCAATGCTATATATATATGTGTATACATATATAATACACACATACAAACACACATTATATATAAATATAAAATGACAAATGGATTAAATATAACTATTAACCCAGAATTCTATACCCAGGAGAAATGAAACCATTTTTATATAACACAAGGTAAAATATAATATTTTCAGATAAAATAACACTAAGGAAGCTTTTCCTGAGATATGCATTACAAGAAGTGCCAAAGTAAGTTCTTTAGAGTGAAGGAAAATATTGCCAAATGAAAACTCAGATCTTCATGAAGTAATTAAAAGTATCAGAAATGATAACTATCTCCATAAGTTATTATAGGCATCATTACTATTTAGGTAGGCAAATTGATTAGTCTTTCCTTTACTACACTTGTATCTTAAATTTTCGTGTCAATTTTGGTAAGTTGTGTTTTTCAGGGAGTTTGTCTCTTTTTTTTTCTTTATTTTAGGTCAGTGCAAAAGTAAAGGGAGTTTATCTCTTTCATCTACATTGTTGAATTTGTTCACATACATTTGTTTTATAATATTTCTTTATTAACATTTTATAATGCATGTAGTTATGTCTCTCTTTAGTATTGTTAATCTGTGCTTTTTGTCTTTTTATTGATATTTGGATAGAATTTATCAATTTTATGAATTTACGTAAGAACCTACATTTAGTTTTGTTCATCTTGCTATTATTTGTCTGTTTTCTATTTAATTTTATTTGTTCTTATTTTTTAATTTCTTGTCTTTAAATCTGATCTTGCGTCTTCTTGAGGTGGAAACTTAGATAAATGATTTTAAACATTTTCCGTTTTTAAATATGTGTATTTAAATGTCCGTATTTGTTTGTAAACACTAATTTAACTTAATCCCACAAATTCTAAAGTGGTTTGCCTTTTTTATTTTTCAGTTCAAAATAGTTAATAATTTTCATTGTGATTAAGACAACAATAGCTTTATTAAGATATATTTCACTCATGATAAAAATTAATATTTTTAGTATAAAATGCACAGAAGTACAACTATTAATCTAATTATAGAATATTTTCATCACTTCCAAAAGAAATATTTTCCAAATTAGCAGTCATTTCCTATTCCTTCTTTCCTGCAAACTCTGGCAACTGCTAATCTCTTTCTGTTTCTATGGATTTGTCTATTCTGGACATTTCATATAAATGCAGTCATACAATATGCACTCTTTTTTGACTGGCTTCTTTCACTTAGCACAATGTTTATGAGATTCATTCATGTTGTAGTATCAATCAGTACTCCATTTTTATTACCAGATGATATCCATTGTATATGAATAACTCACATCTTCTTTATCTGTTCTTCAATTGTCAGACATTTGGGTTGTTTCCCTTCTTGTCTACTAAAAATAATGCTGCTTTGAACATTCATACACAGGTTTTTGTGTGTTGGCCCATAGGGCTTTAGAGGTGTGTCACCTAATTTACAAACATCTGGGAATTTTTTGATTATCTTTCACTATTGATTTCTGGTTTAATTTCATTGTGATCAGAGATCAGATTCTAGAAAACTTAAATATTTAAAATTTACTAAGTCTTAGCTTATTTTTTTATTACTCCATGTTTGCCTGGAATTCATGTTTATTCTGTTATCTTTGTGAGTAGGTTTCTGTACACATTCGTTAGTCCAAACTGGCTAATAGAGATGTTCAAATCTTTTACATATTTATATATTTTTTGTCCACTTGTAGCAATTACTCAAACAGAATCAACATTTTTTCTTCAATTATTATTAGAGATTTATTTATATGCTTTTCTTTTTTTCTCAGTCAATTTTTTGTTTTAGTATTTTTAGCCTATGTCACTAAATGTATAAGAACTTTTATTATCATGTCTCCTTTGTAGATTGACCTTTTTGATATTATAAAATGATCAATTTGAGTAATAGTCTATATGCTGAAGTCTACTTCATCTGTTACTAACATAGTCACACTGGCTTTCTTATTATTAGATTTCCCCTGTGATTAGTTTCCACGTTGTTTTTTTTTTTTCACCTTTTTACTTTCAACATATCTCCCTCTTTCTAGTTAAAACACATGTCTTGTTAACTTTAAAAAAAAAAATGCAACCTGACAAATCTCTGCCTTTTAACTGAAATGTTTATCCATGTACACATGTTAGGAAAATATTGCTGACTAACAAATTATGACAAAGTGGTAGCTTAAGACAACACACATTTATTATCTGTGTATAAGAAGTTTTGTTCATGGCTTAGTCTGGTCTTCTGCTGAGGGTTTTACAGGGTTGCAGTCAAGGTGTCAGCAATGTTGCATTCTCACCTGGAGGCTCAATTGGGAAAGAATCTGCTTCCAAGCTTTCTCAAGGTGTTTGCAGAATTTGTTTACTTGTAGTTACAGGAATGAGGGTTGTGGCTTTTGCTAGTTGTTGATTGGAGGTTGCTCTAGCTCATAGAGGTTTCTATCAGCTCCTTAACAAGTGAGCTTCCCAATATGGTCACTTAGTCTTCAAGCCTAAAATGTTTTTTTGTGCAACATAACATAATCATGGGAATAGCTCCTTTGCATAGTCATTAGAAGCAATTTATAGGTCTTTGACACTCAAGAAAGGGGTGGGAGGATCATACCAGGACAGGACCACCAGAAAGCAGGGAACATCAATGTCATTGGAGAATCTGTCTACCCCACGTTAATGTAGTTACTGTAGTGACTTCTTTACAGTACAGCAACCAACTCACAACTCGTTTTCTCTTCCATCTGTTCTTTCTTCTTTTCTTTGTCTTTATCTTTTTACAATTTATTGGAAACTTTTCATATTTCATCTTATTTTCTCTATTGCGTTGTTAGCTCTATTTCCTTGAATTCTTTTTTTCGAAATTATTTATGCTAGATATTAAAATACGTATTCTCTATGGCTAGCAGCAGAGCTCAACAATTCAGGTCTGGACATACTGTAGGGTTTGGGGACTCCAGATATCTTTTTTGGGTTGGAGTCCATACCTTTTTGGTGTGTTTCAGTGGAAAGTACAAAGCAAGTATCTTGATTTCTAAACCCAGGAATTTTAGAATTGGCTCCTATGAGTGAAGACTTTTGGAGCTTTATAAGATCTTTGGCAGTAGTGATCGCAAACCAATTATGAGCTCCAAACTCCCTTCTCAGATAACCGTTGGGAGCAATGACATCTCAATTTGCCCCTGGAATGGCTGGAAAGGATAAAATCTTGTGAATAGGTCACTTTAAAAAATTGTACTATTTGCTTATTAACCTTGTATCTCTTTAAATTTTGCTGTGTTTATAATGATGTGGTTTATTGGCAACAAATTGTTAACTTGGTGTTTACCAACAGTAGGTTTAGTAGATTATTTTGCAATCTATCAATCAATTATATGTTGTAAATATATATTATATAGACAGAATCCTGAATTCATCACAGTCTACCTTGAATTAAGTTTACCATTTTACAAATAATGTAAGAATTGCACAAAAGTCATCCTCAATTTAAACAGATTGGGATCTATTTTTCTTCCAGTTATAAGTGGTATAATATTTTCCAACTGCATTTTCTTTAAAGAATCAGTCATCTCTTAATGAAATTCTTAGAAAGCATTTTTACATGTATTTATTACTACTTTGGCTCTTCATTTCTTCCTTCAAAATTAGTCTTCTGGAATTATTTCTCTTCAGAAGAAAGAACTTCATTTAGAATTTACTATAGTGCAATTTCATGATGATGAATTATTTCACCTTTTTCTTAAATATAATTTTTCACTTTTATTTTTAGAAGATAATTTCTCTAGTTATAGAACTCTAGTTATACGCTTCCTTTTCAGCACTTTAAAAACTTGATGTTATTGTCTCCTAGGTTCTGTTATTTCGGATGATAAATATTCTTATTTTTGTTTCATTGAATGAAATTACCCTACTGTATCTGGCTAGTTTAAATATGTTGTCTTTATCTTTGGTTTACAGCAGCTTGTCTACAATGTAGTAAATTGTAGGGTTTTAAAATATTTATTTGTTCTCCTTGTCTCTGTGTCCTGATGTATTTTGTCAATTTTGTGAAATCCTCAGCTATTATCTCCTAAATATTGCCTCCAGACTATCTTTTTTTCCTCCCATTTTGGAACTTCCGCAGAGCACATATTAAACCACTTGATATTATTTAACAAACTTCAGACTATTTCTGTTTTTCCATTTTCTATTTTTTTCCCATTGTGTTTGAGAATGGATAATTTGTGCTATGCTTTACTTAAATTCACTGACTCTTTCCTCTGTTGATGCAATCTGTTTTCAAACCCACTGACTGAATTGTTGCTCTCTGGTTTATGATTTTTAAAATTTCCATTTGGTTCATTTTTCTGTTACTTCTCTCTGCTGAAAGTCCTCTGTTCATTCTTATTATCTAACTTTTAGATGGGTTATTTTAAAGTTCTTTTCTGATAATTTCAATAGCTGAACCTTCTGTACCTCTCCCTATATGGGTGGCTTCTTTTTACTACAATAGGTTACATTTCCTTCCTTGTTCACCTGCCTCATACACATTTTATTGTATGGCAGATATTACACACTTTAAAAACCATTAGAGACTGAAATAAATGCCTTTTTACCCCCATAGGCCCCTGAATGGAGGAACTTTTCTTTTGAATCTTAGCTGGAGTTGAGCTGAATGGGACCTGGGACATAGCTCTAATATTTTCTCTTTTCCTCTGGTTACAGCTATCATGACTGTGAGGTCAGGACCCTTTCACCGAAAGAGCTTTTCCTGCCATGCTCCATCAAAATACAAGATGTCTTTCTGCGTTCTGGCCTCATCCCTAGCAGCCACTTACTCTAGTGGGTAGAATTAACTTTGCTTATGGGATGTATTAGCCCACACAGTACTTAAAAGTTTGACTATACATATACATATATTTCTAGTCTTGGAAAAATCTCTCTAACTATGGTGGCTGAGTTTTTTGTTTTTGTTGTTTTTATGGTGTTTTTTGTTTGTTTGTTTTGTTTTTTGTTTTTTTGTGGTTTTTTTATGGCATTTTGCTCTGTCACCAGGCTGGAGTGCAATGGAATGATCTGGGCTCACTGCAACCTCCAAATCCCTAGTTCAAGCAATTCTCCTGCCTCAGCCTCCTGAGTAGGTGGGATTACAGGCACATGCCGCCGCGCCCAACTAATTTTTGTATTTTTAGTAGAGATGGGGTTTCATCATGTTGGCCAGCGTGATCTTGATCTCCTGACCTAGTGATCTGCCCTCCTCAGCCTCCCAAAGTACTGGGATTACAGGCGTGAGCCACCGTGCCCAACCAGCAGCTGGTTTTATACCAAGATTGAACCACTTCTCCATGGTACAAAAATTGCTATTGGTATTTACTTACCTAGAAGTACACATCTTACTCATCTATCTTTATCCTTGCACCGATACCATATTGCTCAATGATTGTGGTTTTAGGATAGCTTTAAATAATTAGTAGGCCATATTCCTTCTTTTTAAGATTATTTATATTAGTTTCATAGCCTACTTTTTTGGGGAGGTGGGCAGGAAAACTTTTGATTATCTTATTCATATCATATTAAGCATATAATGATGTAAAATGGCATTCTAATAATATTGAGTTCTTCTGTCTAGGAATACAGCATTTTGTATTTGAACGTTTTTGATTTCCAGTATAGCAAAACACCACATGATTTTTTGTGGCTGTACTGGTACTTGATGAGAATTACTACAGCACAATGGTAAAGGATGCAGACTGGAATAAGACTGAAGGGATCACACCCTGCCTCTACTTTCTTGTCACTCAATTTTGGATCATAGTAAGTCCTTCCTTCACATCACTGATAGTTTCTTGGAAGCTGTGACTTTAATCAATCAATGGACAACCCATCCTCAAATAACATTCTTTCCTTTCATGTTTTTGTTATGACATTGAAAAGAAAAGTTATCGGTTGCATTATACCTCATTTCACCTAAAGTTGCAGTTTCTAAGAGCCTATTCATGACATTAAGGGAGGTCCTACTATAGTTAACAAATTCTAAGTTTCCTCAAGTGTAAAATGTACAGAATAATAGCACCCACTTCATACATGGCCCGACTGTGAAGATTGAGTTAATACAGCAACAGCAAATGGTCCGACAGACTTTTTTTTTTTAATACATTATTACACTCTTTTTTCCAATGTATTATCATGAAGAAAATGAATCTTTTTAGGTAGCTTTTGAGGAAAAGAAATGAACCTTCACTTACAAATTCCTCAGCTAACGTGTATTGGGTCTCATTGGTCCAAATTGAATTATATATTTTCCCCTGAGTGTGATAAGGCATGTTGATTATGATCTGATCTTTATCATACCTGTAGTGAATAGTGGAGTTAGTTTGACTACAAGTTTCCTCAATTTTGCCTTAGGAAAATATTTATAATTATGCTTGTATTTACATCATCTACTAAAACGTGCATATGTTTTTATACTTTTTCACTTGATTTTTTTTTTTGAAAGGGAATCTGGCTCTGTCACCCAGGCTGACGTGCAATGGCGCCACCTCAGCTCTCTGCAACCTCTGTCTGCCAGGATCAAGGGAGTCTCCTGCCTCAGCCTCCTGAGTAGCTGGGATTACAGGCGCCTGCCACCACGCCTGGCTAATTTTTGAATTTTTAATAGAGATTAGTAGAGATGGAGTTTCACCATGTTGGCCAGGCTGATCCCGAACTCCTGACCTCAGGTGATCCACTGGGCTTGGCCTCCCAAAGTGCTGGGATTACAGGTGTGAGCCACCATGCCTGGCTTTTATCTTTATTTTTTTGACAGCTATTAATATCTTATCTTCAGAGCTATATTCTGAAGATCTCATATACATAAAATGAGGAGGCCTTGTAATCCGACATTCTGAATTACTAAAATACTTAAAATATTAACAATTAAATTTCTTTTGAGATATTATTATTTACTGAGTTATTTCCAGTGATTGTCTCATCCAGATTCTGAGAGTGATCTTGCTGCCTCATGCTTCTCCTCATAGACTAAAACTGGATTCATAAAAATGCGTGTTCCCTACATAACAGAAATATATAGGTTATGTTTTCAAACATACTATTACTAATTATAATTATTTATTTGAATGTCGATATAAAGTGCTATAATAAATCTTTTAAATAGTGCTTTTTAAATATATCTTATTTTTAATTAAAAATAATTATATATATTTATGGGATACAATGTTAGGTATGATATGCTTTACATTGTACAGTGATTGAATCAGGCTAATCAACATATCTATTACCTCACATAATTATCATTTTTCTGTTGAGAACACTTAAAATTTACTTTTACTAATTTTGAAGTATATTTCCAATAGTGTTTCTAATTTTATAAAAGGACCACTCATCTGTCCTTTGTACATTGATGAATTGTATGAAAAGTCTAGAAGTAATCTAGAGATGATGAGATTGGGAATAAGAATGATGGAGTTTGTATCTTTAGTTATTCTTCTTCATCAAGCTGCTATGGTATCAAAACTCAATTTACAGCAGGGGTCATAGTGTAAAATTAGTTTATTGGACTGAATTTGAAGAAGCCAATTCCAACCAACATTTTAAGTTTATTTTACATCTAAATTAGTGGTCACTTCATTTTCTTAAATGGTCATCTTGTTCTATTTCTCTTAGTCTTACTAATGTGAACTGATGTTTGCTGTAACAACTCGCTGACTACTCTTCCTTCTTTGAATCACTTTATTCTTCCATCCCAGTATTCTTCCTTAGAACTTAGTATACTAGAATACATGAGCAAACTGTCCAAATGTAGTGAAAGTGGACAGGACTTGAGCTTCTTTTTAGAAGCAATTCAGCTGTTGACTCATCCTGCAGTAAGAGGCAGAGTGTCAGAATATTGCCTAGAAAGTGACAATAAAATTCACTTTTCTGAAGTATTGTACGGTGGCATTCTCCCTCTTTCTCTCTCTCTGTGTGTGTGTGTGTGTGTGTGTGTGTGTGTGTGTGTGTGTGTGTTTGAAAATTACAGGTAGCTTCTAGATTTAAAAAAGCAAGAGGCTTCCAGAACACTGTCACTGAGAATTTGTCTTTTCCATAGTGTATGTTATAGTGAAAATGACTAGAAATTAGAAACCTTTTAAAATAAACTTTGTAGGCTGCAATTATAACTCAGAATGTCAATAAGAAATAAAACACATTTTTATTGACTGGAACTTTTCATAACACAAGATGTATTTCTGATGTAGCATTTAAGTAAGAGAAGCAAAACATTTTAGTGTCATTTTATCCCTCCAATGAAAGACACAAATTACACTCAAGAAGACATGGAATTTTTAAGAATAATTAAGTGGGTGTTTGTCTTTATGAATTGCAAATATTAGTAAATAGAACTGTGCCTCCATTCATACTATTGCATATCTTTTATAAAAGCAGCAGTTTAAAATTTTTAGTTTTATAATTTTTAAATGTTTTTCAATCAAACTAATTATCAATTTGTGTCTTCTATTTTTCTTCATTATTCTGGCTAAACATGCATCAATTTTATTGATATTACCAAAGAACCAACTTTTAAAAGAAATTTTGTTACTGATTTAATGTGTTTAATTTCATTGATTCCTGTCTTACTTCTTATTATTTCTTTTCTTCAGTTTGGTTTCAGCTTATATTGCTCTTCATTCTCTAATTTTCTAAGGTGAGCACTAGACCATTGACTTTAGGTTTTTCTTATTTCCTGGCATATACATTCAATGCTGTAAATGTTATGTAAGCACTGCTGCTCACAATGTGAAATCATGTAATATGTAAGTGTGGCATGTCTATTTGTTCTGATTCACAAACTGAAGTTTTCCAAATTGAAGCATTCTCCTGTTATGCAATGTGTCGATCACTTGCTAAAATCCTTAGGCCCAAGATTCATCATTTAGAATCATAAAACCTTAGAGATATAAAGATCCAATCCTTCCTATAAATGTATTCCAATGATTAGTACCCAGAGTAGTAAAATTACTTGCAGGGAGTTATCCAGTATCTCCATCCCCTCTTCCGGCTACTTCTATTGAGGACAACTGACCCATAATCATCCAGTAGATAGTGAGCTTCATTTAGACTCAGTCTACATGTTGCCAACTTCGTAGTACCCAGAAGCTGTATGAAGCTTAGTTACAATTTAAAAATGTATGGCGCTCAGGAAACGACAAAATGCCAGCCAAGCCAGTGATAAAAGTGAGGATGAAGATAACTATATTGAATGAAAGAATGAATTTTTCTAGCTCATGATTCTGATGCCATTTCTTCATAGCAGAGCATAAAATATATACAAATACATTAAATTGTACAGTGGACTAATCGATGCAATGAGTTTCTTTTCACCTCATCTCCTGGAGCTTACCTCCATATGTGTACTAATTAAACGTCCTAGTCAAGAGCATGGGTTCTAAGATCTATCATGAAAGTGTTGCCAAAAAGAAGACCTGGTGCTTGGGACCCTGGAGACAGCTGAAAAGACAAGTCAAGGAAACTGGACAGCAGAGGGAATGCTGAAAGCGAATTTCTTCTAACTGAATTGAATGAAACAATTCTATTACTTTTATCTATTATCTGCATAGAAACTTGATAAAGGATAGGATGACGAAACATTTTTATGAGCTATGACATTTAAACACTTATTCATATAACTTTCTAAAGTACTGTATTTTCATTTACAGATCACAATTTCACAAGCAAATGTGTTATTCATTTACTAACAACAGTAATTAAAGTATATCATATCACACGGATCAAACTTGAAAATGCCTCACCTAACAGGACATTTTATAAAATGTCTTATCTCATTTCATGGGTGGAGAACTTCTTCAAGAATGTATAAAATGTATACATTTATCCTAATGCATTAAACAATTTAATAAAAGGAAATAAAATATCTCTAATAGTTTAACTTTTTCACATATATATTTTTCAACCCCTGTGTAGAAATTAAATCACTATCTTAAGGGAACACTATGTAGTATTTATGTGGATTATTTCAACTACTTATGACTTTCAAGTGAAAAGAGAATCTCAAACTATAGAAAAGATGGTTTTGAAAGCATAACAATGATAAGAACGGTAAGATCACTGGTACTGTAAATGCAATCATAATTCTTTTTTTCCGCAGGACTATTTTCATAATAATAGTATATCAAGTACTCTCTATTAGGATCCAAAAGGACTAGAGAAACAAATGTTTGGTACAAAACGAGAATATTATAAAATATATTCTACATTATAGTCAGCAAAAATATAATGAAATATAATGTTAGTGTAAAATTAATATAATGGCGACATTATCCCTTATGCTAAAAGTAAGCGGTTGCTTCTAATTCTGTTTCCACTTTCCATAAATTGTAACCTCCACCAACCCGACAGAAATACTATGTAACAAAGAGTTTAATTCCTTCTTCTTTCCCTCTGTGTGGATTTGGGAAATCTGTCTTATTTTCCTGGATATGACCCCTCCCTTTATAAAATGATAACAATAATAGTTTCTTTGTGAGGATTATTAGAGACAGTGGCAATGCAGCACTTAACATAAGACCTCGTACTTTGCAAGTGATGAAAAATCAGTGGTCATGGTAATTAATGCCATCATTTTTATGCACACATGGAGAAGGGGCAAGAACAAGGGGGTCAGAAATAGACACAACTGGCTTTAAATTCTTCTCTGTCTCCTACTATATTTTTGGTCAAGTGAAAATCAGTTAATTTCTCTCAATCTACATTTTCTTATTAATAAAAGATGGGCTAATGACCCCCTCTTACTGCTGGGTGAAGGGTGAGGGTTAAATGAGATTAAAAGTGCAGACCACCTAGTAACAATTAAGTTGATAGGAGAAACTAATACATGTTTCATTTCTTTATTTTCCCCAGATCCATTGTGAAATTAATAAGGAAAAAAACATTGAAATAGGTGGCATTCTTGTCAAAGATAGATATGGATGGATAGACAGATAGGTAAGCAGATAGATAGATAGATAGATAGACAGATAGCTAGATAGATTTCACTATTTGCATACAATTGCACCTTGTTTTTAGGACAAACTGTTACAGGAAAACATATTTTTATAAAAGTCCAAAAATGACAAAATTATCAAAGAAATATTTTGCAACAAGAATAAAAACTACGAATATACCCCCTGCTAGACGTTCAATAGCTCCTACTACACATTTCAAGGTCAAAGATGGCACATGGTTTCCTATCTGAAACTGACAGTCACCCTGTTTTCCGTCATTTATCTCTTTTCATAATATAAGGTTGATCCCTTTAAATAGATCACAAGCACTTATCCAGTTCACTCCATAGACAGGTAGCAACAAGAGGAACATTATATTTAACTTTTGCTCGTCAGTAAATTTTGAAATTTTATTATCTTGACTACAATATCTAACAAAGTGGGTGGTGTTATGAGTGTCAACATTTCTTTTTTTTTTTTTAACACCCATTACTCTCCCTTTAAATACTTTTATGCCACATTTATATTTTCATGTTGTAATCTGCTATGGAAAATGCCTTCACTGAGGTATTTTTGTATATTTACAACTTATAAGGCAGAATATGATTTTAAAGAAAGCAAAATACAGTGTTGTGAATGGCAGAAAAATCAATATTTTTTGTTTTGTACTTTTGAAGTCTCAGTGCCCAATGCCAACTGTAGACACAGCTAGCATCCTTTGACCCCAGATTTCTGGCCAAAAAATGTGATCAAGCTGTGCTTGGCAAAGCATTTTAAATCCATCTTCTACCTCTCTTGCCTAGCCAGAGGTCTCTCAAAAACCACTCAAATGATTCTTTAGGGATATGGAGAAGACTGTGAGATGGCAAATGCAGTATTACTTAGATCAAATAAATATCAAGATTAGTGATCTGTACTAGTAATGATCTGGATAACTGGAGAACTCATTTGCAGCCTAAGAAGCAAGCCAATTAAAAATAATAATTGGCTTCCTATCCCACTACCAATTAGGAAGTCTCCACACTCTGCAGATTTAAGGGGCAAAGACAATGGGAGACAATGAGTTGTCCCTGAGCTAACAAACCACACCCACTTACAGTCACCAGAAAGAGCTTCAACATCACTCATGTATGTTGACAGCCATGAACAAGAAATAGATTATTCAAAAAAATGTAAAAGGTCATTTTTTAACTACCCAGGAGTTAACCCAGATTGCACTATAAATTCATCCCACAAATAAGCTTGCTTACATGCATGCATGCAAATTTTAAGTGTAAAATTCATTGAAACTTTGTTGACAATAATAAGTTAGTCAAACACTTTTAATAATACCAGTATAGTTGACTAGTGAAATTAGAATACACTCATAAATAGAATGCTATGTGGCTATTAAAAGATCTCCACATACATATGTGAAGTGTGTATACAAATATAATATATATAATGTATATATAATAGATCAAATAAATATTATACATTACATATATATTTGTATACACACACACACACACACCAACATAAATTTAAAGATTTTTTTTTAAGAGGAGAAAAAATGTGTGAGACTTTGCAGAGAAAATGAAGACTAACAAATATAGGCATTTACTTTATTTTAAAAGACGCCTCTAAAAATTAGTAAATGGCCATTTCTCAGGAGGAGTTAAGGTCAGAGTACATCGTGTTTCACTGTTTTTGTTAATTCTGCATTTTTCCTCATACAAATTTTTCCTCATACAAAAGGCCCATTTCCTATGGAATTCATATCATGAATGAATCCAACATTCATGTCAAAAGATGTTGCCAAAATTGCAGTACCATTTTTCTATAAAGTTATTTTGAGAACTGAATATTAGATTTTCTTACAAATATATAAAAATAAATATTTACCAAAAGAAATATTAACAAATAATCTCTTTCTACTTGAATAATCTTTTTTCCTCCTCCCTCTCCCCCTCCCCCTCCCTCCTCCTCCTCCTCCTCCTCCTCCTCCTTCTCCTTCTACTCCTTCTCATTCTCAATTTCCTTCTCCTTCTCCTCCTTCTGCTCCTCCTTGTCCTTCTGTTTAAACATCGTTTAAAATTAGGTATTTAATTGTAGTGTGTGGAATACACAATCTTCTTTAGAAAAGAGAAAATTAAGTAAAACAGTTAGAAAATGCCCGTCACGGATAGAAACAACATTTGAGAGAAAGTTTTCAAATAATTATTAAGATGGCTAAATTTGAAGTCATTTGCTTGTACTGCCAAAAGATTCTTTAGTATGCTGATAAATAAACTCTGCAAAATTCAACTAAATTAACAGTGTTAAGTAGCCCTCACAGAGTTCCTCTCATTAAAATTGCATCAGAGTGTAAAAGCATCTTCAGAAAATTCTGCACTTTATCAGTTCTTCTGAGAGAATCTGCAAGAAAAAAGCTGTTTTATGAGGCAGAATGATGCATTACGGTAGTTAGGAGTGTGATCTCTAGAGTCATACTTCCTGGGTTCAAGTTCCAGCACAGCCACTTCTCTCTATAGAGCTTTGGGAATTTCTCAAATGTTCTGCACCTGTTTCCTCATCTGTTACAGTCAGATAATAATAGTAGACTCCTTGCAGAGTTTTGAAGATCAAATGATTAATATAGCTAATGCACCTAAAACCATGCCTATAAGATAGTGTTTTGTTAAGCATTGATTATTTATGTACCGGTATTGTTATTATTCCCCAATAAAAATACTTAGTGAATTATCATGTGTATATCATTCTAACATGCAGATGTGGCAAATAAAAAACCATCAATTTATGGTCGTCATTAAACCTGTGTTTTATTCTGATTCTATCACTAAGTGGGTATGTGACCTTGGGTGTGTCACTATGTGTCTCCTGGGGTGACTAAGACACTAAGTCTGACTTCTCTAGACTTAGTGGGGTTCACTCACCCGATTGTCTTGGGGTTAACTCGCCTGATTTTAAAATGGGGTTAACTCACCTGATTGTCTTGAAAATCAAATGCAATTTTATGAGAAAGTAAATATCAATGTTGAAATGTTATATACACATGAAAATAGTAATGATAGGAGAAAGTATAACAGTATAAATGAAAATAAGAGTAAGAACAGTAATTTATGTTATAGAAAAAAGGAATACACAGAAACAGTAAGACAAAAATAATATTTCAAAAATCATAATGTTCATATTGAGCCCTATTTTTGCAAGTATTTTAAAACTTTGCATATGCTTTATATCACGTATTTTGAATAACTGCATAAGTGATATCTTGCTATACATCATCTTTTGCAAGCTTCTTTTATGCTTAGCATGACAACCCTTGAGGCTTATTAACTTAATACACATAGGACTAGTTAATTTATTTTAAATTGCAAATAAAATGCCGTTATATTAAAAAAATTCTATTCCCAAACTTGCTAAGGGACAGATTTTATTTTGCTGTTACAAATTGTACTGAAATGAATATATTCATAAAAATATCTTTTGAACATGTGTCTGAATTTTATCATGAATACATTCCAAGAAATGGACTTGCTGGATTTCATGGCGTATGTATGTACACTTTTGTTAAATTTTGTCAGATTTTTCTCTGAAGTGGTCATCTGTCTTAGTGAGTATAGCAAGCAGGAATATTTTAAAACTCTATATTTTTCCTTGTATATTTATATTTAAATGGGAGGAGGTCACTACCAAGAGCACAGAGTAGCATATTGTACTTAGCACCCTTCACTATTCATTTGAATTTTGGCAAATGTATCTTTCAGACTTACATTCTGAGTATATGTTGACTGTCATAGACTCAAGCCCGATTTCCAGCTTCAACATCTCTCAAAACACTTACTGAACTAACATTTTATTAAAGATAAATTAACAATACTGAATATAAAGTCACTGAATTTATATCTTAGTAGTCTAAGCCAGCATTTCTTGAATCTTTTGACCTCAAGACATGTTTACACTTTAATATATACTGAAGACCCCAAAGAGTTTTTATTTATGTAGTATATTTCTTTCAATATTCTTATTGTATTATGTTATTGGAAATTAAAGCAGAAATTTAAAAAAATATGTGCTTCTTTTATAAGAACAATGCACATGAATGTTCATTGCAGCATGTTTACAATAGCAAAGACTTGGAACCAACCCAAATGCCCATGGATGATAGACTGGACAGGGAAAATGTGGCACATATATACCATGGCATACTATGCAGCCATAAAGAATGATGAGTTTGTGTCCTTTGTAGGGACATGGATGAACCTGGAAACCATCATTCTCAGCAAACTGACAGGAGAACAGAAAATCAAACACCACATGTTCTCACTCATAGGCGGGTGTTGAAAAATGAGAACACATGGACACAGGGAGGGGACCATCACACACTAGGATCTGTGAGGGGGAAAATAAGGTAGGGACAGTGGGGCGTGGGGAGTTGGGGAGGGATAACATCGGGAGAAATGCCAGATATAGGTGATGGGGATGGAGGCAGCAAACCACATTGCCATGTGCGTACCTATGCAACAATCTTACATGTTCTTCACATGTACCCCAAAACCTAAAATACAATTAAAAAATATGTGTTTCAATTCACTCTTAAACAGGAAAGATAAATCAATTATATGCTACATGAGTAATATACTTTTATAGATAAAATAATTATATTTTCCAAAACAAGGTTTAATGAGAAGCATGGTTTTATCTTTTTGCAAATGCCTTCAATGTCTGTCTTAACGGAAGAAAGTTAGATTCTCATATCTGCTTCTGAATTTAATTCATTATGCTGTGTTGTTTTGATTGAAGTGTATGAAGGAAATCTGGCCTCACAAAGATGTCTAATTAGAAAAAGTTGAAGTATTTTAATAGGTTTACAAATAATTGTGGATACTCTTCTTTGAAACTACATAAAAACTCAACAAGCATGTTTTCTTAAAGTTTAACTTCAAAATGGAGTCTGAAACCCTATCTTAAATTGTACATCATGTGTTACATTAAAATCTATTGTCTATCTTGTATTTGGAATAGATTTTTCACCCATTTATTATTGTGTAGCACTATTATGCAGTAAGGAGTTAATGCAGTAGACTTGAGTTGCTCCCATTAAAAAGGCTTACTTTCAGGGTTGGGCCTTGGTTGACATCTGGGAACTTGGCTTTTGGAATCTTCCCTACATTAATAAAACTGTGTTGTCCACCTAAGGCACTGAACACCTGCCTTTTTGGGGGGAGCCTGGAATTTTAGTAGCAGTAGGTGGTCATTGTGCCTATGTGCCCAGCCTCCAGTGAAAACCCTGAACTCTGAGTCTCAATTCAGCTTCCCTGTGCAGAAATACTGCACATATTTTGCTGCATTTCAGTGCTAGAGGAAGAAGTGAGTTCTCTGTGAACGCTCCTAGAAGAATGAGAACTTCTGAAGCCTGTTCTTGGATTACTCCAAACTCCACCCAATGTGTTTTATTGTCTTTGCTGATTGCTATTATAAGCTACAATCTGCCTTTCAGTTCTGCAAGTCCCCAAAATAAAGATGGATCAGTCATTTGCAAATATTGATTTCGTGAGATATTCAGCTCTTCTTAAAGTTGGCATGTTTCATCAAAGAATATTTAAAAAATCACTATTGTTAACATCTCCATCAGTCTTTTCAGAAAACTGTTCATGCATGAGAAGCCATCGGTTTCATAGTTACCAATAAATATTTTACAAGGTTCTAAGTTTTACAGGAAAGCTCAAATTTTCCATTGGCAATAAATAGTATCATATTTTTCCTTGACAGTTATGTTTGGTTTGTTTACTAGAAAATTTCTGCTGGATATCCAAACCTGAATAAACTTAGTTTGTCTCTGTGTTATTTTTTTTTTTAAGGTGAAAATCATGTTCCATGAAAGAAGGGTGAGTTCAGCCTGCAACACAAAACAGGTACAGATTTTCTTCCATGGGATGATCTTCATATTTGGATTCTAACTTTAGACAAATGTCTCGTTTCATCCTTAGAGTATTAAAAATATGTATGTTTAAGGCTTGCAACTTAACACTGTATTTTTACTGTTTTAATAAGGTAATTCAAGTAAAATTGGCATTTTTTTAAAGTTTTTAAAGTTAGGTCAGTTTTTAAAAAACTAGCCATTAAACACCACCTTGACTACAATTTAAATTTCAATAAAGTGATATTATTATTCAATTGGTTTTGATGTCATGGATCCTGGAAGCATTTCAGAAACCCCCAGTAATGGACTACACTTTGGGAACCACTGTTCTAAGCCCTGTTTTGTTTTGCGCTATTTACTCACTGATATGTACTGAGGGGGCGGGGTGGTGACTGGGGTTACAGTGTTAATGCTACACACCTCAAAAAGCAACTTTTACATAACAAAAAATAACTCCTCAATTTGCTGGCTGTTTCAGATCTTGCAACTCTAAGTTCGGAGCAGATGACAAAATAAACAAATACATTTTCATTCTTGCTTCTCAGTGTGTCAAATTCTCTTCAAAAGTGATGGAAAACTCAAAAATAAGCTGGGGATGATAGCTCACACCTTTAATCCCAGTAATTTGGGAGGCCAAGGCAGGAGGATTGCTTGAGCCCAGGAGTTCAAGATCAGCCTGGACCACATGGGGGAGACCCCCATCTCTACAAATATATATATTATTACATATATAATATATAATATATATAAATAGATATATATTTTTTTAATTAACTAGGTACAGTGTTGTGCTCGTGTGGTCACAGCAACTCAGGAGGCTGAGGCAGGAGGATTGCCTAAGCCAGGGAGCTGAAGTCTGCAGTGAGCTGTGATTATGTCACTATATACTAGCCTGCATGACTGAGTCAGACCCTGTCTAAAATATACTGAAAAATATATATATATATATATATATATATTTGATATACATAATCTTGATTGTGTTTCTCCTCCCAGATCCATCAGCAATAAGTAGAAATAGGCCCAGTGTCTGAAATATGGTTGTTTTAATCCTTTGTCCGAAGTGTGTCCTTTTTCGGATATAATTAATAATATATAAACAAGATACAGAAAGAATATGTGCAAAGGCCTATGTTTGTTAGTGAGCTTCTTTAAAGTGTGAATAACATTAGCAGAAGAAATATGCACAATGTTTAGAATATTTTTTAACTTCAGATAAGATTTCATTGCTTAATTTTTTATAAAACAGCCTGAAAATGGTCATACTACCCAAAGTAAATTATAGATTCAATGCTATCACCATCAAGCTACCATTGACTTTGTTCATAGACTTGGAAAAAGCACCTTAAATTTCATGTGAAACGAGAAATGAACCTGCATAGCCAAGACAATCCTAAGCAAAAAAAAAAAAAAAAAACCTGAAGGCATCATCCTACCTGACTTCAAACTAAACTACAAGGCTACAGTAATCAAAATAGCATGATACTGGTACCAAAACAGAGATGTAGACCAATGGAACAGAACAGAGGCCTCAGAAAGAATGCCACACACCTACAACCATCTGATCTTTGACAAACCTGATAAAAACAAGCAATGGGGAAAGAATTCCCTATTTAATAAATGGTGTTGGGAAAAATGGCTAGCCATATACAGAAAGCTGAAACTGGATCCCTTCCTTACACCTTATGCAAAAATTAACTCCAGAGGGATTAAAGGTTTAAACATAAGGTCTAACACCATAAAAACCCTAGAAGAAAACCTAGGCAATACCATTGAGGACATAGACATGGGCAAGGACTTCCATGATTAAAACAACAAAAGCAATGGCAACAAAAGTTAAAATAGAAAAATGGGACCTAATTAAACTTAAGAGCCTCTGCACAGCAGAAGAAACTATCATTAGAGTGAACTGGCAACCAACAGAATGGGAAAAAATGTTTGCAATCTACCCATCTGAAAAAGGGCTAATATCCAGAATCTACAAAGAACTGAAACAAATTTACAAGAGAAAAACAAACAACCCCATCAAAAAGTGGACAAAGGACATGAGCAGACACTTCTCAAAAGAAAACATTTATGCAGCCAACAAACATATGAACAAAAGCTCATTATCACTGGTCATTAAAGAAATGCAAATCAAAACCACAATGAGATACCATCTCATGCCAGTTAGAACGGTGATCATTAAAAAAATCAGGAGACAACAGATGCTGCAGACGATATGGAGATGAGGAATGCTTTTACACTGCTGGTGGGAGTGTAAATTAGTTCAACCATTGTGAAAGACAATGTGGTGATTCCTCAAGGATCTAGAAATAGAAATCCCATTTGACCCAGAAATCCCATTACTGGGTATATATCCAAAGGATTATCAATTGTTCTATTACAAAGACACATGCACATGTATGTTCATTGCAGCACTGTTCACATTAGCAAACACTTGGAACCAACCCAAATATCCATCAATGATAGACTGGATAAAGAAAATATGGCACATATACACCATAGCATACTCTGCAGCAGTAAAAAAGGAAGGCCTCAATATACTTCTAGAAATGTTCTTTTTTGAAATATAAATATTTACCAAATGATCCTCAGCTATCTTAAAAAAATATAAAGACTGTCTGATTAAACAAACACTCTTAACAATGACCACTTTAAAAAAAGTCCTACTTATTTGGTAAAGTGCACACAAGATACAGAAGGAAGTAACACTATCAGAGAATAGAAAGCAAGAACCAACTGGTCCTACTCTCCCAAAGTCATTATAACAAAAACTAGACCATTTTATTGCCTTTAGCTGATTTAAAATTCATCATACTTTGGTAAGCTAGGAATTAATTATTAGTTTTAGTTATTTGACCTTGAGAGAAGTATTTAGTAGTATTAAACATAGCTGTAGCCAGATCTTGCTAAGATCACTCAGTTTTATCTAACTCATTCATAATCTAAGCTAAAACTTACTCGAGAACTGAACTTAAACATATTTACATGAACTTCATCATGTATGTATAAAATTTGACATAAAATTAACAGTGCAATATTTTTAAAAATAACGGTATACAATTACTTTAATGTGTGGTTGAGCTAAGAAAAAGATCAAATGTGTCATTTGATGTTAAGGTTATGTATGTTTCTTGAAATACATCCTTCAAATACCATTTATGTTTAAATACTTATTGAATACTACTTATTCTTAAGTAGACAATGTAAATTGGTCCAGCCTTTCAAGAGAATAATTAAATATTTTTTATATAATGTCATAAAATAGGCATTACCTCTAACCAACTATTTTCACTTCCAGGGATTATCCTAAGAAAATAATTAGGCCGGGCGCGGTGGCTCAAGCCTGTAATCCCAGCACTTTGGGAGGCCGAGGCGGGTGGATCACAAGGTCAAGAGATCAAGACCATCCTGGTCAACATGGTGAAACCCCATCTCTACTAAAACTACAAAAAAAATTAGCTGGGCATGGTGGCGCGTGCCTGTAGTCCCAGCTACTCAGGAGGCTGAGGCAGGAGAATTGCCTGAACCCAGGAGGCAGAGGTTGCGGTGAG
>NW_016107372.1:3040899-3044751 GCF_001604975.1 Cebus imitator
TAAAAATACAAAAATTAGGCAGGTACAATGGCAGGCACCTGTAATCCCAGCTACTCCAGAGGCTGAGGCAGGAGAATTGCTTGAATCCAGGAGGTAAAAGTTGCAGTGAGCCTAAATCTGCCATTGCACTCTAGCCTGGGTGGCAGAGTCTCAAAAAAAAAGTAACTCTGAACCTATTATTATATAGAAAAACCTAAAGTTTGAATTAATATGAGTATAATTGGATGAGAGGTTGGGAAGTGCCTTGTCTCTATTTTCTGACACTCAGAACCATGAATATCACTACAGGGAGGAAGAAAAAATAGAAATCATGCTTTGACATTGGACTAGAAAAGAGTAAGAAATTCAGAAGTGTCTGGGTTTATTTGGAAATGAGATCAGTCTGTCATCATGTATAATAGAATTTAAAAAGGAAGTTTAAAACTGTAAAATGTTTTTTTTTTTTCTTTTTCTACCCCTGAGTATTAATTTTCACAGCCTGAGTATATGGCTAGGGACATTCATAGCTATTATTATGACCACTACTAACAGCAATTATTTCTGAATGCTTACTATCTACTAGCTACTTTGTTTTATCCTGTGCATGTAAAATCATATTGAGTACTCATAAATTGGATGGGATGTGGCTATTATTATCTTCAGTTTTTCAATGACAAACTAAGGCCTGGGAACTAACTATCAGTAACTTTCCCAAAGCCATACATTTTGTAAGTGGTAAAGTTAAATTACAACCAGATTTTTGTGACTCATTTAAACCCATTGTCTTAAACATTATTTTAAAATCTGTCAACAATCCAACTAATTATCCTTAACAAACAACACACAGACCTTCCTTGACCTCTCAACAATTCATTGCTTGCTTTACTATTAACATTCTTTTGTTGACAGAAACAATTAAAATATTTTCAATCCTGTATCTCCAGGAACTTCTTAGTATTACCCTTTTACATTCTCTCCTTGAAGCTACATTACTCATCTCTTCAAAAACCTGCCCTTCGATGAAACCTAGAGGAGAGAAAGCCTATTTTCAATTAGTCCTAGCATTCCCTGTTCTCTGCTGATAAGACTCCACTGAATAAGTCTGTGTAGGGGCATTAAGCATTGGCTTAATTCACACCCAAGGGCACCTTACACTGCCAAAAGCCTCCAAAAAATTCTAGAAAAGTGCTTGAAGGAAAATTTTAAGTATTAGTGGAAAAATGACGAAAGGATAGTTCAAGGAAAGAGAAATATTGCTATTTTCTACTATAAAAGCAAACACTGAACTTCGTGGAGTTCAACATGTGTCTAAAATTGATTAGACAATTTGTGGGCCACTCTTGGCTTTCATCTTGATGAATCATTTATCTTCTGTGAGAATTTAGAATACTTTCCCTTCCCACTTTTATTCACCTCCCTGCGCTCCAACCGCATCTTCAGCATGGTACCCTAAATTCTAGCAGGATTCTAGAGCCTGTAAGAATGTTCTTTAATGCTGGATGCGGTGGCTCATGCTTGTAATCCCAGCACTTTGGGAGGCTGAGGCAGGCAGATCACATGGTCAAGAGTTGGAGATCATCCTGGCCAACATGGCGAAACTCTATCTCTACTACAAATATACAGAAATTAGCTGGGCATGGTGGCATGTGCCTGTAGTCCCAGCTACTCAAGAGGCTGAGGCAGGAGAATCACTTGAACCTGGGAGGTGAAGGTTGCAGTAGGCTCAGATTGCACCTCTGCACTAGCAAGACTCGGTGCCAAAAAAAAAATTAAGCTACAGAAGTCATGAGGGAATACATTCCCCTCCCAGGTCCACAAGGCGGTGTAGTTTCAAAGGCAAGAACTTCCCAGTGCCATACCTCCACTCATGTCTCCATCCGGATCTTAGAGGTCTTTTTTTTATGTAGAGAGCCAGAGTAGCCAACTCCCTCTGGGGGTATCAGCAGCAAGGCTGCTGTGAACTTTGGGTGAACTCCAGAGAAGAGAAACCATAATAGGGGAATGTGTATGTCTCAGAGAAGAGCAGAAAGACCTAGAAAAAGATAACCAGCTCTCACTGACCTTGCTGAAAGATAGTTGTTAGCTGAAGTATGTTAACTGAAGTGTGAGAATTATAACCACAGGCTGTTCTATGTAACTGCACCCTCCCTCTGCTATGTACTTTGTAAACATAAAATAAAGTACTCTGAGACAGGTCAGGGCCAAAGAGGCTGACATCATCAGCTTTTCAGACCACCTAGCCCAGCTCTCTATGTTTGTCTGTGTGTCTTTCTTTATCCCCTGCCATTCCCTCTTAGGCCTTTGAACCCCTGTGCAGCACGGGATACAGCATGTGCCAGAGTTTAACTTTTGCACGCAAAGGAAAAATTCAAAGATCAATCACTCCAGCAGAATTTTAAAGGGACTCCTTTCATAGGCCAAAAAACTTAAATGGGGCAGGAGTTTCTCCCAGGTTAAGAGTCCCCATTCCCCACATCTGGGCGGACTCCATATCTGAATCCCTTCTCACGACACGTGAGAGCTGCCCTCTCTATTTCTTTCTCCTTTTTCTCTCTCTGCCTAAATAAATCACTTTCGGCAAAACTCTTTGGGGTCTGAGATTTACTTATGAGTGTACCACACCCGGTGGGGTCCTCTCTTCCATTCTTGAGTGAGGGACCAAGAGCTTGGAAGAAAATAGCCCACCAGGAAGCAAGTTGAGCCTCCCCGGCGTCCTGGAGCCCAGTCTCAGTCATATGCCAGAAGTATTTTGAAGCTTGATTTTATTGTTCATTTTAATGTAGTCTGGATGTTTCAGTACTAAGTCTACAGCTGAAGATTGCTTGTTCATTGTCCATCTTATCTATTTTTAATATAGGAGATGTAAAGATTTTTCCTGTGTGTAAATAAGCTAATATTATAAACAAATGCAAATACTTGTAATTGTATGTAACTGATATGGTAGTTAAAAAGAAATTATTTAGGCAGATAGTGTGGGTCAGGAAGTCCTCAGTAAGGTTTTCCTTTTAAGGAAGAGCAGCCCCCAAATCATTTTCTTTTCTAACAAAGAGCAGACTGTAAAATCAAGTTGCAAACCTAGATAAACGAACAGGAAGCTTGCACCGGTGAATGTCGGCAACTGTGTCAGTAGGAAAGGGGCTACCTGGAAGCTAGACATATTCAACATGGTAGCTCCATCTTCACTTCTCTTGGCCAAACCACATGTACAGTAAGGAAAAGACAACAGGACACTGGCCAAGTAAAGATTTCATTTGCATAATAGAAGATTAGGGTGGGGCAGCCACCTTCCTCATGCATTATGTAAACGTCACACCTAATCCAACCAATCCCTGGGCCCTATGTAAATCAGACACTGCCTCCTCAAACCAGCCGATAAGAGCCAGTGCACTTTGCTGTGGGCCAGGAGTCCAACTCAGGTGTCCCCCACTCCTCTCACAGGAGAGAGAGCTATTATTCTTTCTCATTTTATCTATTAAACCTGTGCTCTTAAACTCACTTCTAATGTGTCCACATACTTGATTTCCTTGGCACAAGATGACAAACCTCAGGTATTTACCCCAGACAATGACACCACTTCATAACAAAGAAAGAACCAGTAATTTTTCTTTTCTTTTCTTTTTTTTTTTTTTTTCGAGGTGGAGTGTCACTCTGTCGCCCAGGCTGGAGTGCAATGGTGCAATCTCGGCTCAGTGCAATGTTCACCTCCCAGAGAACCAGTAATTTTTATAGTTTACTTAATTCTATATTTAAACTTTCAAAGCACATGTCAAACACAATTATGTTGACATTTTTGTGGCCCTCCATTTCTTTTCTTCAGCTATGAAGACCAAGGAACACCTTACAATGTTTACTGCTTCTGTTTGTTTACTTTTT
>NW_016107372.1:3044851-3060085 GCF_001604975.1 Cebus imitator
ACTGCAACCTCTGCTGCCCAGGTTCAAGCAATTCTCCTGTCTCAGCCTCCCGAGTAGCTGGGACTGCAGGCACATGCCACCATGCCTGGCTAATTTTGGAATTTTTAGAAGAGATGGGGTTTCACCATATTGGTCAGGCTGGTCTTGAACTCCTGATCTCAGGTGATCCACCCACCTCGGCCTCCCAAAATTCTGTTTTGTTTACTTTTATATTTTATATAATGTTAATAGTCACTAAATAGGAAACTTTCTTTTACTTGGGCAGAAACAGTTTGATGCAAGACATTTTCTTGTCTGATTTTGTCAGAAATAATGTCAACTTTGTCAGAAATAATGTCAACTTTGTTTCTCGCTTAACTTCTGCAGTATCTTGCAATCATCTGCTGAAGTACCTGCAGAGATCTTCATGGAAGTCTCTCATGTATGCTCTGAAATGAGACCAGTAAGCTCTCTTCTCCACATTCCTTGTTCCTCTGGCCTTCATCCACGTTTTTCAGCTTGATTATCTCTATAGAGTACCACTGTGGCCTTCAGGAGTTTACCAGTCATCCAGTAGCCTTACCTCTGCTTAAAGGTTCACCGTTTTTGATGATCTGTTAAGTTGCAAATTTTTATGGAGTACCTACCAAGTGTCTAGTATGAGACGCCAAACAAGAGGTAAGTTTGCCTGGTGTACAAGTTGGAGATGATAGCAAATGCCCTCACCTTAGTGGAGTTTACATTTTAGTGAAACAATGTTTGGGATATATAATTATAAACAAACCCATTATCTCCCCCAGAATATCTCTCCACAAGAGTAGAAGAGAAACAAAACAGTTTTATTATTTGAGAAGCATTAAACCAAAGTATGATGAACATCACAGCCAATCTGTTAAGAGATTGCAAAGAAAGAAAGAAATCTCATTCTTTTAGGCAGGTAAGCAGATACAATCACTTACATGCATGATATCAAGGCTAACAATAACTAGTTCTCAAGTAAGAGGACTTGGCAGCATCATTTGTTGGATATAGTCTAACCTAAATTTAATTGGCAATTGGGGTTACCTGTGTTTGTAATTGTCTTTAAAATAAAATAATTATTTTCTCATGTCTGTATAACCTGTGGTAGGTTTGCAACTTGGAGCCAACCCCTAGCTGGAGTTCCCAATTTTCCCAGAAAATTGGGAAATAAGTGCACTATCTTCCTTGGTGATTATATTTCAAAGAGATGGCTTCCAAATCCTTAAGAAACATTCTTGTGGTGTCACTGGCAAGGGGCTTATTAAGCTTTTTAAAAGATTTTCATGCATTTTAGGAGGCAGAGAGTTTCCAGTTGCAAGTATTCTAAAGTAAGTGCTTTAAGAAAGAGGAGGAGTATCATCTCATTTTCAACAAAGAGAACTAAGCCTTTTATCTTAAATTTGTATCTTATCTTTAAAAGGACACAGGCCATCAACAAGTAGATAATAAATAAATAAATACACCTATTTTATAATAAGAAAAATTCAAAACCGAATGTTCTATAAGGAAAATAAAATAAGTTAATGCATTCAGGGAGTACTTACGGTAGAATATGAAGTGTACACTTTCTAAGGAAGTGATGTTTGACTTACGATTTGAGAAGACAATGTGAAAATTCCAAGCAGGAAAGGAGTGAGTACCAAAGCCTCGTAAGAGGAACAAGACTGAATTGTTCCAACAGACATAAACAGGCAGAAATACCTGGGGTATCATGAAACTTGGGGGAATAGAGAAAGATGGAGGTGAAGCGGAAAATTGTTAGATCGTTAAGGCTTTGTAGGCTAGAGAATGGAGTTTATATTTTATTCTGGTTTCATGGAAGTATTTCAAGCAGTGAAATAACATAATCTAATTTATGCATTAGAAAGATGCTCAACTTCTGTGTGGCTGATGAACTATTTAAATGGTGATGATCACTGTGGAAGCAAATTGGGCAACGTGTGGAGGTAGAAAAACAAGTTAAGAAGCTAGTATGAGACTCTAAACAAGAGGTAAGTTTGCTAGGACTAGGGCTGCAGTAGTAGAGGCTCTGAGCAGTATAACAGATTTGCAATATAATCAGAACAAAAGAAAACTCATTGAGGAATGGGATGTATCCTGCATCATGTGGGATATGAGGGTAAGAATGGAATAAAGCATGATTTCAAAATTTCTGGTCTTAGAAAGATGGTAGTGGTGCCATCTCTTAAAATGATATAGACTCGTAAAGTAAATTTGGGAGAAGGAAAGAATCATGGCTGGCCTACTGGGCATTCAAACAGCAATATTTCGTGGCAAATAGTCTGAAGCTATGGGGGAGTGTGCGTCTGCACTTCCTGTTCCCTGTCATCTGTGGCTTAATAGTCCCACTGAGCACTGCTGACTCCATTGGGCAGCTGTGCATTCTAGGTACCAGGGTGACAGGATATTCCATTGCCTAGCGAACAGTGAAAAACTTTTCCATTTTTGCGCTTACCTTTTATTTATAAGGTTCCAAAGCAGTTTTTTTATTTATACAATAGTGCCCTATTGTATTTTATTTATTTATACGATTGTATTCATACTATTGTATTTATTTATTTATTTATTTATTTATACTATGCTTTTATTTATACTATTTATACAATAGCGCCCTATTGTATCCATAAATCTTAATTGCAACATGATCACTGAGATGCTGCCAGAATCAAGCTTGTGTTATCATGGTTTTTAAATTGCTTCTTTCACATTGGTTTTTATACCAATCACAGCCTAGTTCACCTTGATCTCTGCCTTGGAGATCCACAGGGCAGAAAGCAAGATGTGGGCAGGACTGTGATACTTTATGGAAGTTCTGGGGATGAATTTGTTTCCAAGGATTTGTATCATTCAAGTTGCTGGCAAAATTCAGTCCTATGGGGTTGTAGGACTGAAGTCAGTTTCCTTGCTGGCTGTCAACTTAGAGGCATTCTCAGCTTCTAGATGCAGTTCACATTTCTCAGCTTGTGGTTCCCTTTCTCCTTCTTCAAAGCCAGTAATTGTTACAGTAAGTAATCAGACAGACATGAGCAGGGCAGGAGAAGGCCCCTGCAAACAGGAATGCCAGGCAACCATTAGATGATGGGCAAGTGGTTGGTAAACTGTCTCTCTAAAATAATAATGGTCATAGCCAGTGTCAGAGAAAGGCGATCTCCCAACAGACAGACAAAACCTGAAACTGGTAATCAGCAACTTCCCGATAAGATGTCAGGAGTTGGGTAAGTGGGCTTGAGCATGCATACGAAGAGGAAAAATGGTAGAGTTTAACTGGTATAAAATTACCTTCCTCTAGGAAAGGAAAAACACATCGTACATGTGCACAACTCCAGTAAACACACTGCGCATGAGGCCCCTCCAAGGTGCTACCAGGCTACTGCCCACGCAGAGAGGGAAGAATCAGGGGAGAGGAGAGGCAAGTCCCCAAAGCATGGAAACATGTAAGACACCAAGTCAAAGGTTAAACGGGGCACTGGACTCTCTCAAGTCTCCCTCTTGGCTCTCTTTCAAGTGTACCTTCGTTTAATTTCTGCTCTAGGACTTTTAAATAAACTTTCACTTCTACTCTAAAGCTTGCCCTGGTCTCTCATTCTGCCTTGGTTGACTTCTCTTCTCTTTTTGAGGAGGCAAATACTGAAGTTGCTGCAGACCCTTACGGATTCACGGCTGCTAATGTAAAGAGTTCTTTTCCTGCTTCTGAGATCTCTGATACCTCCTTTGGCTTTACCTTTCCTCTGCTTGTCTCCTCTGACTACTTGCTCTTCAACCAGCTAGAGGGCATCCTCTGCTTTTAAGGTAGCATGTGATTAGATTAGGTGTACCCGGATAATCCAAGCTACGCTTCCTACTTCAAGAACTCTTATACAGTAAACTAAATTCCTGCATAATCTGCATAATCCTTTCAAGGGGATTAGATTCATATTTAATTGCATAACTAGAGGATGTAAATCTCAGGGGAAAATCTTTAGAATACTACTCACCCAGTTCCTCAGTCTTCAGTCTTAAAGAACCCCCTTTTTTTTTGAGCTGACACACCAGTTCGTTAGTGTTATACAGGTGAGTTTTAATCCCAGTAGCTGACAGCTTAAGCTGCTATGATAATATTCATATGTTTATTTAACAACTACATATTGAGCTCATTGTATTTTGAGCACTAGAGATATAGCCGGAAAAGAGTTCAGCATATCTTCTTATGGCACATACATGCCGAAGATGCATGTTGATGAATGTTATTTTGATGTCTTAATGAGACTGGTAGTCCAAAAATTGGGAAACTTTCAGCATACAAAATTCCAGCTTACTTTTAGATCATTAGTCTGAACATGATCAAATGAATGTGTTGGCCACTCTTACCTCTCATCTCTCCTTGCTATGATCTCATCAGTAACAGCAGAAACAAAAATCTTCCTCTCTACAATCTCTTTTCTTTTTTACAATTAAAGTCTACAACATAGAGTTTATTCATCTGCAGAATAACTAAGAGTAGAAAATACTATCTATTCCAAAGGAATTTGGCCCTTCAGATATCCAACAAGCACCTAGAAGACTTTTTCTGCAAATAGCAATTACATCTAAGAGTCTCAGAGTTGTAGATAAGTAGATTCAGAATGGAATTATTGGTCTGTGGGGTCATACTTGGACTACAGAGAAATCTAAAAGAACCAACTTTTTGAAGAGATAAGAGCCACTTACGGAAGAGTAAGTAAAGAAAGAAATTTTGCTCTGACTTGCTTGGTTGTGAGGGTCCTGGTTTGAGTCTGGAATTAGAGCACATTTCCTGATGTGTTTATTCTTAGTTCATCCCATTCCCCATTTGACCTGCAACTGTTATCATTTTGTGTCTAAGTAGTACCATAGCCACTCATAAGACTGACATGTAAACGAAAACTGTGTAAGTAAATCCATTATCCTATCCCAGAGGCAAACATGCTAAGAACAAATGGAGACCTACTTCACTGTCTACAGCCTCAGTAAGGTTGATTTGCCTATATATTTTATTTTGTTAAGAATTTTATTTTGCTGAGTTCCATAAAATCACTCACCTTACCAATAACAGTTATATGGAAGGGAGCCCAATAAGTCCTGAGAACAGATTGGTGAATCTGATTTAGATTGGTTGAGTAGTTTTGTGTAGTAGTTGTTAATGCTGCAAATATTAGATATAATAATAATTTAATTTATAGTAAAGAGGAGAGGAAAGTAGAGGAATGGGTGCTAAAGGGGTGAAATGTCTTGAGGTTCTGGAGGCATATTGCTTCAACAATGAGTGCTTGGGATGTCTTTGCTGACTCTCTGAAAGGTAAAGTTTGGCAGAGTATCATAATTTCGTCATTTCTAACTGTGCAGTCATCTTTTGAAATGAAGGACTGTTGACAACATAGTTAGAAATCCCAAATAACCTTCCTACCTCCTTTCACCCTAGTCCTTCAAAATCTTTTTGAAATGAAGACAAGTACCAAAGTCTGATAAAAGAAACTGTCAACTCATTTGAGCAAACATTTATCCTGTCTCTATTAAATCCCAAGTACTAATGCAAAATTATGTTAAAGCCCCAGATCATTTCAGGGAGTTAGGGTGAGAGTCTGCACTGAAAAACAGAAATAATACCTAATGATAACTGCTCCATTTCTGGATGTTCACATCAACACTGCCTCTCCTTCCATGTTTCTTTAGAAGCCAACCGATCCCTCTAGAAATACCAGCAGTATCCAGATTTTATAAAAGGCAAGAGGATTCCAGGGGTAAACATAATGTTAACAGTTGTTAATGGTGGACCTGCATGTTGCCTTATTGTATTTTCATTTCTTAAATACATGGGTTTATTTTTAAATAGGTGGAAGAGAGGTATGCTATTCTTCATCATAAACATTCAATAGACTATGCAATTACTAGTTGGAGCTGTCTTCCTACCCCTGCTCCATGATAAAAGTTTGCAATCATATACTATTGATTCACAATCCAAGCTCAAGGAGAGACATGTGTTCCCAGGATAAATTTGAATCACACACACAGACACACACAAACACACACAATGATTTGTTTACTTCCGTTTCTTACTCTTTTTCTTTTGTTTCACTATTTATGCAAGTCAATAAAAAGAAGCTAGTCCAATTACTCTATGAGAAGTAGCCAGGCATAAAAAGACAAATATTCTATGATCTCACTTTATGTGGAATCTAAGAAAGTGGAGCTCATAGAAGCAGAGTAGAATGGTGGTTTCCAGGAGATGGGAATGGGGGAATCGGGGGATATGTTGCTCAGAGGTTACAAAGTTTCATTTAGATAATGAACAAAGTCTGGAGTTGTATTGTGCAAGACTACAGTTAATAACATATTGCATACTCAAAAATTGCTAAGAGAGTAGATTTTTAACATTCTTACCACACACACAAAGGATAACTATTTTAGATGATTAATTTGCTAATTAGCTTGATTGTGGTACTAATTTCACAATGCATATATAGATCAAGACATTGCATTGTACACTGCGAACTCTGCAATTTTATTTGAAATATACCTTAATAAATCTAGGTAACAAAAGAAAACAGGTTCAGAGTGTTAAGTAAGTGTGACTCTATAACATATACAAATATAGTGGAGGTTGTTCCCTGGGGATTTTACTTAGACTGCATTGCAACGAGTTCATAACTTCTTTGGGGAGAGATTAACAAGCAAAACAGGAGCAATAAGGAAGGCCTGGTTGTTTGGTGTGTGAGGGTGTGTTTCTTTTTTCTCCCAATGCTGAACCGTCCTTCAGCAGTGGAAACAGATGTGAAATGACAGATGTAAAACCGATGAGTCTCTCTTTAATGTCTGCTCTTATGCTAAAATATCTGAACACATATCACTCACAGAGAGTGAAGCATATTCACCAGCTTTATTCACATGCAGAAGAAAAAGACATTTTCTAATATCAAGTTTCCTCTTCTTAGCACCTGTGTAAAACCGTAAGGATATGAATTTACCAGCCTATGCTTACCAAGTCAAAAGAAAGTGTTCCACCCCAAAACTCAGGCAAGGAGCTTTGCATGACCTTACGACCTTTGCTTGCACTTCAAAATGCAAAATAATAATTTTTCATGATAATCAAACTCATATTGGACTTATGCCTTTATCTTATATTTATTGACTTCTGACTCTACACAATTTAGTGAACATCTGACTCTGCACTTGTTCCCTAAGATAATGTCCTCCACTCCTGGAGGAAACACAAGAGCACGTCAATGACTGGAATCCAAGACATAGTCTGAGACTTGCTAAGGTAAAGCATAACACTCTAAGAGTATGAAGAAATTTTGATGACTTAAATTTTTGAAGACCAGAAAAAATTTCATGAAAGAAGAGGCAGCAAGCTTGAGCCTTTTTTAGCTAGAGAGACTCATATGATTCGAAAGACTAGAAAGAAAGTATTCCTAACCTAAGACTAGTGATAACCAACATTCAGAGATGATAAAATCACATCTAGTGTTAGAAAATGATGTGTGTCAGTTGGTGTGAGGGTTAATTTTATGTGTCAACCTAGTTGGGCCACAGTATCTAAATATTTGTTCAAACTCCAATTTAAATCTCGCTATGAAGGAATTTTTTAGTTCAGAGGAACATTTAAATCAGAAAACTTGGAGTGAAGCCAATGACCTCTAGTATTGTGGGTGGGCCTCATCCAACCAGTTGAAAATCTTAAGAGAAAAAAATAAAGTTTCCCTGAGGAAGGAGGAATTCTGTGAGCAGACTGCTTTTAGACTTAGAGCTGAAACATCAATTCTTCACCTGGGTCTTCAATCTGCCATTCTACCTTGCAGATTTTTGACTTGTCAGCCTTGACAATCATGTAAGCCAATTCCTTAACGTAAACCAGTCACTCTTTCTTTCTCTATATCTCTCTGTGTGTGCACGCACACGCACGCGTGCACGCACACGCACACACACACACACTTTTATCTGGAGAACTCTAATCCAATTAGAAAGTCTTTAAGTGGGAAAGGGAAACTGTAGACAGTGGGTGGAAAAGGGGGCAAGTAAGCTAGACTTCCATCATGTATGACCTGGGATTCCAGTGAAGAAGCCTACTGTTTATTGTTCAACATAGTAAAGTCAAGCAGAGATTTTTGAACAGGAGATTTTGTGTGTATGTAATGAACACCATTGCTATTGTAAGGAACGATTTTTTTTTTTTTTTTTTGAGATGGAGTTTCACTCATGTTATCCAGGCTGGAGTCCAATGGCGTGATCTCGGCTCACCACAACCTCCGCCTCCTGGGTTCAGGCAATTCTCCTGCCTCAGCCTCCTGAGTAGCTGGGATTACAGGCACGCACCACCATGCCCAGCTAATTTTTTGTATTTTTAGTAGAGACGGGGTTTCACCATGTTGACCAGGATGGTTTCGATCTCTTGACCTCGTGATCCACCCGCCTCGGCCTCCCAAAGTGCTGGGATTACAGGCTTGAGCCACCGCGCCCGGCCAGGAACGATTTTTAAAGGGTCTGATGGGAACTAGAAAGATGAGTAAGGTACCATTATCAATTGGCAATTAGTAATAGTTTAGTTGGTTGCAGGCCTGGAACAGTACTGACCAGTTGGGAAGAAAAGTTAGCATTGGAATTTCCAAAATTTGGGGGCCTCTGGTAATATTTGTGGATCAGAGTCATTTGATGGCAGACATCAGTGGAATGTAAGGACTTCGGATTACATCAATGGGACCTACTGTGAATGTGGGACTCACTTTGCCAGTCCCACTATTGGAGTCCAGATGTTTATGATTTTGATTGCTCCAACTTACCTAACAGTAGTAATTCAACAACCTGAAAGTTTCATCTAGATCTTTTTCACTGAGCCCAAAAAGACAGTTAGAACCAGAGGCAGCTTCTACTTGCTCCCTACCCACCAACTTAACTCCCACTTCTCTTTCATCCAGTTTTCTCACTTACCAACTCCTGCTCAAAAGTCAATTTAGAGTCCCTGTGATGCCAATGCAACATGAGGGCCCAGGAATCAAGAGGCGGAAGTGGAAGTGACACCACTCACCATCATACCTAGTGATTCACTAGCAAAATTTTTGCTTCCTGTCCCTGCAACATTATGTTCTGCCGGCCTAGAGGTCTTAGTTCCAGAGTGAGGAATGCTGCCAGCAGAAGACACAACAATTTCATTAAACTGGAAGTTAAGATTGCCACCTGGACACTTTGGGTTCCTCCTACCTTTAAGTAGGAGGAGTTCCTCCTACCTTTAAGTGAGCAGGCTAAGATGTCCAAGTGGGATGCCTGCCTCCTGGGGACCTGCATCATAGTTTCTGCACTGGAAGACTGTGCCTGACCACTGGAGAGCTCCAGCAGAGTGGTCCCTGCTGACACACACAAGTCCATCCACACCCTAATCCCATGGCAACCTCCCACATGCCACTTTGCTGGCACATACTTGCCCATGTCCACCTACCCCATTGCCTTGCTGAAGCATGAGAATGCAGGCAGACCTTGCCTCCACTTACCTGCCAGCAAGTGTGTGTGCATGCACCCCAACAGGCTTCTGTTCCCAGTGTGTGAGTGTACCCCACTCCCAGCCATGCCACCATTGCCAGTGTGAATGCATGCATATAGAGGCCAGCAACCCTTCTCATCCTCTGTGCTGCCACTGCTGCCAGTGCCTGCATAGAGGCCAGCAACCCTGTGCCCACCAGTGCCTCACCCCACCCTATGAGTGGGTACTCCACCATGCTGCTGCTGCTGGCACAGACAAATGAGCGATGCTACTACCTGATGCAATGTTTTAGCTGGCACTACCCAATAGATTGTAGTGGCCACCAGTCCTGGAATACCTCAGCACAGGTTTCTAACCTCAAGGGGCCAGAGAACAAAGCTCAGGGTCCAATACCAGCCCCCCAGAATTAAAGCATGCAGCTTATGGGTGCCAAGCTGTTCCTTGGCCTTCTAAAGTCTTCCATAAATGAAGCCAGTCGACTAAACCCACCTTATACCACAATGAAACTTCCAAGGGCTTTAAAGATTAAAGCCAAAAAAACTCATTCAAAGGAGAGCAACATCAAAGAGTGAAGGAGCATGAGATCACAAAGATGAGGAAGAGCAAAGCAAGAACTCAAAAAGCTAGAATGTCTTCTTACCTCTAAACAGCTATACTAGTTCCCCAGCAATGATCCTTAACCAGCCTGAAATGGCAGAAATAGAATTCAGAATATGAATAGGAATGAATATCATCAAGATTTGGGAGAAAGTCAAAACCAAATTAATGAATTTTAAGGAGTATAATATAATACAGAAGATGAAAGATGAAATGATCATATTTAGAATGAACTAAACCCATCTGATAGAGCTGAAAAACTCACTTCAAAAATTTCAGAATACACTTGCAAGTATTAATAGCAGAATGGACCAAGCTGAGGAAAATATCTCACAGCTCAAAGACTGGTTCTCTGAAATAACTCAGTCAGACAAAAATAAAGAATGTTTAAAATAACAAACATTTAAAATAGCCAAACCTCCAAGAAATATGGGATTATGTAAAGCACCAAACCTATGACTCATAGGTGTCCCTAAAAGAGAAGGAGTGAAAACAAGCAGCTTGGAAAACATATCTCAGGAGATTTTCTATGAAAACTACCCCAACCTATATAGAGATGTCAACATTTAAATTCAGGAGATGTAACCAACTCCTGTGAAATGTGACACAGGAAGACCATCTCCAAGACACATAGTCATTAGATTCTGTAAGAAAAAAATATTAAAGGTAACTGGAGAGAAGGGTCAGGTTATACCCAAAGAGAACCTCATCAGGCTAAAAATGAATGTTTCAGGAGAAACACTACTACAAGCCAGAAGAGATTAGCGGCCTATATTCAACATTCTTAAAGAAAGGAATTTCCAACCAAGAATTTTATATCCAGCCAAACTAAGGTTCATAAGCAAAGGAAAAACAAAATCTTTTTCAGACAAGCAAATGCTAAGAAAATTTGTTAGCACCAGACCTGCCTCACAAAAGGTCATAAACGAAGTCCCAAATATGGAAAGATCATTACTGGCCACTACAAAAACAAACTTCAGTACATAGACCAGTGACAGTATAAAGCCACCACACAAATAAATCTGTGTAATAACCAGCTAACAATCCAATGACAGGATCATATCCACACATATTAACACTAACCTTGAATGTAAATGGGCTAAATGCCCCAATTAAAACGCACATATTGGCAATTGGATAAAGAAGCAAGACCCAATGGTATGGTGTCTTCGAGACCCATTTAATATGCAGTGATACCCATAGACTCAACATAAAGGGATGGAAGAAAATCTACCAAGAAAATAGAAAACAGACTTAAAGTAGGAGCTGCTATTCTAACTTCAGACAAAACAGACTTTAAAACAACAAAGGTCAAAATGACAAAGAAGGACATCACATAATGATAAAAGGCTCCATTCAACAATAAGGCCTAAATATCCTAAATATAAATGCACAAGACACAGGAGTTCCCAGACTCATAAAGTAAGTTCTTAGAAACCTACACAGTGCCTCATATAACCATACAATAATATTGGGACACTTTAATACCCCACTGACAGTATTAGACAGATTACTGAGGCAGAAAACTAAAAAAAGATATTCAGGACCCAAACTCAATATGAATGAATGTAATAGACATCTAAAGAACTCTCCACCCAAAACAATAGAATATACATTCTCATCTAAATATGGCACATACTCTAACATCAACCACACATTCAGACGTAAAACAATCCTCAGCAAATTTCAAAAAACCAAAATCACTGGTATTGTACTCTTGGATCACAATGTAATAAAAATACAAATCAATACTGAGAAAATAGCTCAAAATTACACAGTTACATACAAATTAAACAATCTGTTCCTGAAGGACTATTGGGTAAATAATGAAATTAGGACAGAAATAAAAAAAAATTCTTTGAAATTAATGAGAAGATATAACATGTCAGAATCTCTGGGACACAACTAAATCAGTGTTAAGAGGAGAGTCATAGCACTCATAAATGCCAAAAGAAAAAAATAAAAACAGATCTCAAAATAGCATCCTATCATCAAGCT
Organism: Cebus imitator; assembly: GCF_001604975.1. Classification (NCBI taxonomy): domain Eukaryota; kingdom Metazoa; phylum Chordata; class Mammalia; order Primates; family Cebidae; genus Cebus; species Cebus imitator. The sequence goes on from NW_016107372.1 coordinate 3,056,913, forward strand.
AGAGGAACTAGAGAAACAAGAGCAAACCCAAAACAAAACAAACAGAGGAAAGGAAATAATAAAAATTAGAGAGAAACTGAAGGAAATTGAGACACCGAAAAAACCACATAAAAGATCAATGAATCTAGGAGTTGTTTTTTGAAAAAATAAAATAAACAAAAAAGATTAAAGGATAGATAGATTAACAGCTAGATCGAGAGAGAGAGAGAGAGAGAGAGAGAGAGAAAGGGAATGTGAAAACTCACCCTGTAAGAAAAAAAAAAGAAAAATTCTCAGAGACTACTAAGAACATTCCATGCTCACAAGCTAGAAAACCTAGAAGAAATGGACAAATTCCTGAAAACATACAGTTACCTAAGACTGAACAAAGAAGAAATTAAATTTCTGAACACACCAATAATGAGTTTCAAAATTAAATCAGTGATAAAATGTTTAATAATCAGAAGAAGCCCAGGACCAGATGAATTCATAACGTAATTCTACCAGATGTATAGAAGAGCTGGTACCACTCCTAATGAAATGATTCCAAAAAATTTAGGAGGAAGGACTCCTCACTAACTCATTCTATCCAGCATCATCCTGCTACCAAAAACTTGGCAGAGACACAACAAAAAAAGAAAACTTCAGACCAATATCTTTGATGAACATAGATGAGAAAATCCTCAATAAAATACTAGAAAATTGAACCCAACAAGACATAAAAAATTAACCCATCACACTCAAGTAGGCTCTCTATCTGGTATGCCAGGTTGGTTCAGTATACACAAATCAAAACATGTAATTTATTATATCAACACAACTTAAAACATAAACCGCATGATCATCTCAATATATGCAGAAAAGGCTTCTGAGAAAATTCACTGTCACGTCATGTTAAAAACCATCAACAAACTAAACATTGAAGGAACATACTTCAAAATAATAGAAGCCATCTATGACAAACTCACAGCCAACAACATACATAATGGGAAAAGCTAGAAGCATTCCTCTTGAAAACCAGAATAAGACAAGGATGCCCACTCTCACCACTCCTCTTCAACACAGTACTGAAAGTCCTGACCAAAGCAATCAGGCAAGAGAAAGAAATAAAAGGCATCTAAATAGAAAGAGTGAAACTTAGACTATTCCTGTTTGCAGCTAATATGATTCTATTCCTGAAAAGCCTGTAGTCTCTGCCCCAGAACTCTGAGATCTGGTAAACAACTTCAGCAAAATGTCAGGATATAAAATCAACATACAAAAATCAGTAGCATTCCTATAGACCAACAACATCCAAGTTGAGAGCCATATCAAGAATGTAATTCCATTTATAAAACAGCTTGGCACTGTTACAGAAACAGACATATAAAGCAATTGAATAGAATAAGGAGCCCAGAAATAATGCTGCTCACCTACAACCATCTGATTTTTGACAAAGTCAACAAAAGAAAGCAGTGAGAAAGACACCCTGTTAAATTAATGGTGATGGAATAAATGGAAGACAGAAACTTGTCCCTTTCCTTACACCATATACAAAAATCAACTCAAGGTGGATTAAAGACTTAAATGTCACCTCTAAAACTATATAAACCCTGGAGGATAACCTAAGAAATACTATTTAGGCACAGGATCGGGCAGAGATTTCCTGATGAAGATGCCGAAAACATTTGCAAAAAAACAAAAATTGACAAACAGGGGCTAATTAAAGGGCTTCTGCACAGCAAAAGAAACTATTAACAGGGTAAACAGACAACCTACAGAATGGGAGAACATATTTGCAAACTATGTATAGACACGGGTAAAATAATCCAGAATCTTTAGAGAACTTAAACAATTTAACAAGCAAAAACCAAAAAAAATTCAACAAAAAGTAGGCAAATAACATGAACACTTTTCAAAAGATGACATAGATATGGCTAAAAAAATATTTTTAAATGCTCAACTTCAATAATCATTAGGGAAATTCAAATCAAAACCACAGTGAGATACCATCTCACACCAATCATAATGGCTATTACTAAAATGCCAAAAAATAACAGATGCTGGTGAGGCTGTGGAGAAAAGGAAATTATATAATATTGGTGGTAATGTAAATTAGTTCAGCCATTGTGGAAAGCAGTTTGGCAATTTCTCAAAGAACTTGAAGCAGAATTACCATTTGATGCAATGATCCCATTATTGGGTATATATCCAAAGGATTATAAATCATTCTATCATAAAGATACATGCTCATGTAGGTTTATGACAGTACTCTTCACAATAGCAAATACTTGGGGTCAGCCTAAATGCCCACCAATGATAGACTGGATCAAAAAAAAAAAAAAGGTGGTGGTGCATATACATCATAGAATAGTTTGGATCTATAAAATAAACACGAGCATGTCCTTTGCAGCAACGTGGATGGAGCTGGAGGCCACTATCCTAAACAAACTAACATAGGAACAGAAAATCAAACATTGTGTGTTTTCACTTTTAAGTGACAGTAAACACTGAGTACATATGGACACAAAGAAGGAAAGAACAGCCATGGGAATCTACTTGAGAGTGGAAGTGGAGGAGTGTAAGAACCAAACTACCTTTTCGATACTACGCTTATTACTAGGGTGGTGAAATAATCTATGCACCAAACTCCTGAGTCATACAATTTACCTATATGAGAAACCCCATCTCTACTAAAAATACAAAAAAAAAAAAAAAAGTAGCTGTGTGTGGTGGTGCACACCTGTAATCCCAGCTGCTCAGGAGGCTGAGGCATGAGAACTGCTTGAGCCAGGGAAGCAGAGACTGCAGTGAGCTGAGTGGTCCAGTCTGGTGACAGAGCAAGACTCCATCCCAAAACAACAACAACAAAAACTGCAAGACCCAGAAATCGCACTACTGGGATATAACCAATGGAAAATAAATCTTTCTACCAAAAAGACACATGTACTCATATGTTCATGGCAGCATTATTCCCAAGAGCAAAGACATGAAACTCACCCAGATGCCCACCAATGGTGGACTGGATAAAGAAAATGTGGTACATATACACTGTGGAATACTATGCAGCCATAAAAAAGAATGAAATTATGTCTTTTATAGCAACATCAATATAACTGGAGGCCATTATCCTAAGTGAATTAACAAAGGAACAGAAAACCAAATACCAAATGTTCCCACTTCTAGACTGAGCATGCACAGACATAGAGATGGAA
>NW_016107372.1:3061546-3063400 GCF_001604975.1 Cebus imitator
ACCACTAGTATTTGAGTTTTATCTTATTTGGAGTATAGCATAGTGGTAAAAAGCGTGGCTTCTGGAGTCAAACTTTCTTTGCTGAAATATCGCTCTGCAATTTACTAACTATGTGACCTTGGGCAAGTTGTTTATGCTCTTATTTATTTGATTTTTCTGGTCTGTATAATGAAGATAACATTGAGATAACCAAAGACGTTAATACTATAAATGTTTAAACAGTGAGAAACTTTCATTTTAGACTATGACAATGCAGTTGATATCATATCAATACCCTTGCTGAGAGCAACTATAAAAACTGGATAAAATTAATTTTGAAACTATTGGAATATATCAGAAAGCAATAAAGCAGTAAGGTCTTTACCAGCCAACATCCTAAATAAAAGAGAAACTCACTGAGGTGAAAAGACTGCTAACATTGGGTATTGGCTAATTCACATCACAGGACACAGAAGCTGAAAAGAAAGTACTTCTCTGGGGTTTTTGACAATCTCACTGGACATTAGAAGCAGATGTTGGATTTCAGGACAACCAACACAACCAGATACAAGAAAAAGAAATAAAGTGGTGAAGTAGAAAAAAATATATATAATCCACAGAGAATTGAATAACACTTATAATATACTTTGCCATTGAATTATATGAAAATTCCTAAGCTGTCCATGTCAGAAGAAATAAACCATCAGGGAAGAAATGCTCAGGAAAGAAGCAGAAAGTAGATGCTAAGTGGCTTCATACTGAAGCAGAGTTTTAACAGTGTTATGATGTTAGAAGAACAAAATTAGACTGCAGAGCTGCTGATGAGGAGGGGTTCAAAATTTTAATAGGAACTTCTAGAGGGCTGCATCCTAAAAGTAAAGGCAAACCAAAAATCAACAAAGTTCAACTGCATCATGCTTATATGCCTGTACTCTAATTGCATATTAGAAAAGATATCCTCCCTTTAGGAAGATAATATCCTCTAGGTCGTTATATCCTCCAGGTCATTACAATTTTCACATACAATGTTCAGTACTCAATAATAATAACAAATAACACATTCTCTATATTCATTCATTTTATACTACCTGAGACTGGGCAATTTATAAATAAAAGAGGTTTAATTGACTCATACTTCTACATGGCTTTTCTACGTGTGGAAACTTACAATCATAGTGGAAGGTGAAGGGGAAGCAAGGCCTGTCTTATATGGTAGCAGAAAAGAGAGAGAGCGAGGAATTGCCACACTTTAAAACCATCAGCTCGCAAGGGAACTCACTCACTATTGTAAGAACCACACTCATGATCCAATCACCTCCCACCAGGTACCTCCTTTGACACATAGAGATTATAATTCGAGATGAGATTTGGGTGGCAACACAGAGCCAAACCATATCAAACACCAAGCAAGGAAATAAAAACAAAAAATAAACACCAATAAGGAGAAATTACAGATGTTAGAAACAGCATTGTAAGTTATTGACATTGCAGTCATCATATATAGACTTTAAAATATTGGTAAGTAAATATAGATAATTTTACCTTAAAACTGAAATCATTTTTAAAGGTTGAATTCCTGAGACTTAAGAATTCAATAGATAGTTTTTTTTGTTTTTTTTTTTCCTCATTTATTTATTTTATTGCATTTTAGGTTTTGGTGAAGAACATGCAAAATTGTTGCATAGGTACACACGTGGCAGTGTGATTTGCTGCATTCCTCCCCATCACCTACATCTGGCATTTCTCCCCTTGCTATCTCTCCCCAGCTCCCCACCCCCCACCGTCCCTCCCCTATTTCCCCCCAACTGACCCCAGTGTGTAGTGCTCCCCTCCCTGTGTCTATGTGTTCTCATTGTTCAACACCCGCCTATGAGT
>NW_016107372.1:3064610-3076919 GCF_001604975.1 Cebus imitator
CTGATGGTTTCCTAAAATTAAAAGCAAATATAATAGAGATAGAGGTAGACAGGTAGGAAGATGTACATCCAGTTAGATAGATAGTAAGATGTCACCAAGTGATGGTATTCTATGGCTGAAAGAGGTCTTTAACAGTTGAAATACCATCCACTGTAATTTTACACACTTAAAGAATAAGGAATTCTATATTCATATAAAAATATATAGAAAAAAATTTTAATAAACATATATTTAAGAAGAGAAGCACTCAGTCAGTTAAAAATAAAAAATAAACTTTTTAAAATTATGATAAAGGGTACCTTTAAAAACAGACATCAAATGTCACACAGGGAAAAATATTAAAAATTTTATTCTAAAAATGAAAAAAGGAAATAGCATCTACTATGAACAATTCTATTGTTATTTATGTTAGAGAATCTAGCCAGTACAATAGGCAAGATAAATAAATAAAAAGTGTAAGTTATGAAAAGTGGGAACTAAAACTGTCATTCTTTATAGAAGCTGTGATTGAATACAATCTGGACATATGAAAGAATCTACTGAATAAACCATTAGAATAAGTGAATTTATCAAGCCACTGGTCACACAGTCAATACACTGAAATCAATTGTATTTTTCTGGTTATATATACACAATTAAAATTTCAAGAAAAAATATTTTATTTACAATAGTATTTAAACATATCAAATAGCGTGTGAGTAAATCTAATGAAAGATACGTAAGATCTCTACACTGGAATACATAAAACGTCAGTGAGTGTTCCATTTCTAATATGGCCAAATAAATTTTTTCCAGGACAACTATCATACACATAACTGACAAAATCCCTGGAGGGTGGGATGTGGTAAAGGAGGGCTAAAGCCTGAATTCACGTGAAAATAGCAAAAATAAACAGATTTTAAATGGGAGACATCAGGTAGAATAAGAGCATGGCATGGTATCACTTTCCCATATTTTAAAGGGTTTTTAGCTGATGGTAGGCTGCATTCAGCTACATGAAGAGTGACTAAAACTCCAAAAGAATACCTGCAGTCTTTCTGATTTGAAGAAACAGAGGACAGAGTTTTGCTTCTCCTTGTATTTTAAAGCCCTTAAAGTGTTCATGTTTAGGATTATTATGTCTTGCTAATCAATCAATTCTTGGATCGCTATGAAATGCTTTCACCCCCACCCCCGGCAATGCACACTGTATTGAAATTTACCTTAGCTTATATTATGTATAACACTCTTCAGGAAGTTGTGATTTAAGAAGGGCCATGAGTGTATTTCTGGGTTGCAGAGACATGCTGTTTCTTAATTTGGGCACTGGTTACATAGATGTGATGAGTTTGTGAAAATTCATCAAGCTATGCTATTATGAGTATGCTTTTTTTGTATGTATTTTATTCATCAATAATGACTTCTAAAGGTTTTTCATTAGACAAATAGTTTTTTTAAAAGTGCTCAGAGCAGGAGCTGGCAGAATCCATGAAAACGAAAAGCTCCTGACTTTTGAGAGGTGCAGTTGTTTTAGAGACCCTTTAATTTTAGATTCTCATTCTATAGATAAGAGAGATAAGGCCCAGAAGGAACATGCTTAGAACAGAGCCTGGAGCCCATGTCCTCTCCCTAGTATAGAGTGCACAGTGCTTGGTCATTGATGAAATTGATGACACCCATTATCTGCCAGTTTCCTTCTCTTCTAGGCACTTCTAGAAGGGGGTGAAAGGAAGTAGTTATGCTCCTTTTTTGTACTGGATAATGTAGGCAACAGAAAACAAAGCTTCCCTGCCTTCAGTTGTCCTCTGAGCTAGCATTGTCTGCAATTATGTCCTTATTCTGTTCTCAAAGGGCTTTTTATGAGGCAACTATCCCCCAGGCAATGTAGACTTGCATAATTGGAAAAACACTGAAAGTACAGGTGTGGTTGAGAGATTTTGCCAAGCAAAACAGCATGGATCACATAAAATTCTTACTGAAAATGACTAAAAGATAATCTCTAAGGAGTTTACTAACCCTGGTAATACTGCATTGTGAATTAAATAATGGGTTTTCTTTGAGAAAACCATATAAAATTTTAAAAAGAGCAACCTCATGGGGTGGGGGATCAGGATTCTGAGAGAGGAAGGCAGGATAGATAAGGTTTGGAAGTGGCACCTTGTCATTGTGCCTTTGTGGTTTTTTTTAATGGGCTTTAATCATCTTCTCCAAAAGTAGAGATGTTGATGGGTATTGTCACGAAAGTCACTTAGCATTCATTGCATGATCATTATATTAGTTTTTTTAGAGTGGGAAAATGATGTCTCGCTGGACATAAGACAAAACTGCTGGGCAACTATTCATTTATGGAGTGGGTTGGATTGAATTTTGGCATCAACTATGACCAGCTGCTCCTTTCAGAGTCATGAGGGGCAGCTGCAAACATAGTACAAACTCAGCTCACTGTAGAAGCAGCAGCATTTCTGTGGGTGGCTACCATGGGAACAGGACTAACAATAAGTGCAGTCTGGCCACTGACTTCTGAGAGTGCTTCAGACTATATTTTCTACTACTCAGGGTGTCAGGCATCAATATAAAATAAATGGAGCCTGAGATGGAAATTCACAAAGCAAGAGTCAGGAAAGGTTTGAATGAGAGAATAAAATGTGGTCACTCCACATCTATCATAGTATGCCTCAGCTGCCGTAAAAAATACCATAGACTATGTGGCTTAAACAGTAGAAATCTATTTTCTTACAGTTCTAGAGGCTGGGAAATCCAAGACAAAGGTGTCAACCTGTTGATTCCTGGTAAGGACTCTCTCTGGCTTGCAGGCAGCTGCCTTCTTGCTGTGTTCTCATATGGTAGAAAGAGCTCTGCTGCCTCTTCCTCTTCTCATAAGGGCATCAGTTATATCAGATTAGGGGCTCCACCTTTATGACTTCTTTTATCTTTAATTGCCTCCTTAGAGATAACCTCCCATACAGTCACAATGGGGGATTGGGTTGTGCTTCCACATATGAATTTGGGGGTGAAACTATTTAGTCCATTTCACCATCTAGCCACTGAAAATCAGTGAGTACAGCACCTGTATAAACAATTTCCTGCCCTGTATCCCTGTTTGCTTATAAAAGATAAAGTATTATAATCACTTGTCATTCTGACTGGACATTAGCCACCAAAGGGAGCTTAATAAAATGAAGGTTCTCAGAGTTCATAATCTGTGATTCTGATGTATAATATCTAGGACAGAGTTTGCATATATCTATAGCTACAACTATCTATGTACCTAGCTAACTAGCTAGCTATATTCCATTTGTTAACAACTATTAAATAATAAAATACCAAGTACATGTAAGTATAATATAATACTGATAACATAACATTAAATATATATAGTGTGTGTATATTCATATATACATATATATAATTATATATATATATAATTAGCAAGTACATCAGGAGATTCTGATGGAAGTGATCTATGGCCTATATTTTGAGGAGTGTTTCTTCAAATATTATGTTGAAAGTCTCATTGCAAACATTTTTGTAGAGACCTCTTTACCGACACTAAGTACAAGAAAGTTAGCATTCTTTATTAATTGTTTAGGCTGAGCTTTCTAGATGAGTAGAACTCTACAACTAAATGGATTTAATAGACTTACTAGTTGAAATCATGAGCAGCTCAAATAAATTGTCATGAAGTCTGTATGGTGTATTGGCCTTCAACTCCAGTCAATCCTCTGATGTCAGGGTGGGTAAAAATTTTTACTGACAAAGACAAATATCTTTTATTGCATTTCCAGACTCACTTGCCAGCTATATTCTAGTTTATTTGCCAAAGGTTGGTACTGGAAGGACATTGGAAGAGAGAGAAAAGGACCAACATGGCAGTGCACCTACATGCTGCACACAAATGGTGCAGTTTCAAAGCAGCAGCAATAACAGTGACATTGCCTCCAGCAAAGCAGAGGCAAGAAAGACCTGAGGTCCAGCCCAGGGATGGTAACAGCTTCCAGCTCTTTGAAAAAGCTCCTGATCTCTTGGGTTCCTCTAATGGCCTCTTTGCCACATTCATTCCTCCAGCTCTTCTGACACTTGTGTAAGCAATACCCTATATTACACTCCCCCCTGCTTGAAAGACCTAGAGTGGTTTCTTATTCTGGCTGGACACTGACTGTTACACTTGGAAAATTATTAAACTATTTCAAGCTATTTTTCTCAGCAATCTCATTTACAAATTTAAGAAAACTCAGGAAAACAAAAGAGATATAAAAGATAAAAAGGTACCTTCCTTCTTCTTAAAATAATAATATCATTTAGTCATAATGTTACAGTTCAGTAATTACTTTCCAAAAATTGTCCCATTCAATTATAACATTAATGATGTGGTTTAGATTTTTTTACATCACCATTTGATTCATACTCAATAGTGTGTGTAGATTATTCATCTAAGGTCATTAAAAAATTACAAAATTAGAACCTGAACTCAGACCTTTTGACTCCAAGAACAGAATGATTTGTCTTAAAATTTCATCATTAAATTTAAGAAAAAAAAATTAAAAAATAAATCCTTAGGTTTTATGAATTTTTCTGGCCCATAAGAAGAAAGTCTATATGTAAGCCTAAATGCATAGGGTTTTTCTATACAGATAACCACAGTATTCTATTGTTTGCAAGAGCAAATACCTTCTTTGGGTCTTAGCATATTCTTAAAGCAGATGGATGTAAATATGATAGAAAAAATTAGAGAAGACTCCTTTTCAACTATAAAAATTTTATGTTTCTTTGAGCCTAGTCTGTGATTCTTAATTGTTAATCTCAATGGTGTGTTGTTATGGAAAATACAAAATTTTAATTATTTAGAATAATGAGAGACAGCATGTGGCTTGGGCACAGATAGTGTCCCAAGCTTGCAGAATTTTTTCACACAAGATCACACTTACACACTGTGACAGGTTACACCATTTCCCAAGATGATACACCATCTGGCCAAGGAAAGAAAACAAGCATTGGCTCTGTTGTTGTTTAAATATAATGCTGTTTTCAAGCTGAGATTCAATAAATATGGACAGGCCATACAACAGACTCACAGATGCTTTTAAATCACAATCTTTATTTAGATTTGTGGTAAGGTCATGGAAAGGGGTAAACATCAGCAATCACATTGTTCTAAAATTACTGAAGAGTCATTTTATTTTTAAACCATAATAAAGATTTACAAACTGAGGACAGGAAAACTTGAAGAGAAATTATCTTGATTTTAGTTTTTGTTGAATATGAATTTCTGAGATCTCTTATACAATATTAAGACATATAAAAAGGCATATATAATGTCCCCTCATGAGCTATAACCACAGATAAGAATCGCTTGTGAATTATTTAACCAGGTAAAAACTGCTTTTGACTAGAACCCCAACTTATGATGATTTTGATTCATCTTCTATCAGCAATAGAATACAAATAAATTTTAAGAAATTTTCTCTTAATGAAAGTAATTAGACAAAAGCAAATTATATTCCTGTTTATTGTAAAAGTAGTTTCTTTAATTCCTTAATTATTCATTTTCTCTTTCCAATTTCCAGTGTTAAAGCCACATGAAAGTTTGAAAACTTATTGAGGCAGAAGATACACAAAGGGGTATGAAAAGACTTAGAATTAGAATTAGCTTATAAAATATATCTTGCAGATTAGGTATACTTAAAGCATGAAGACTCATTGAAAAAAAGGAAGAAAGGAAAACAGAATATGAAGTAAATAAAACAATCAGACTGGGATATATAGTTTATTTTTTTCTTTAGTATTCCAGAATGATCTCATCAGCCATAGGCTTCTTGGGGGCTTACACTCATTTCCTGCTGACTTTCAAGAGGCCTCTAGAACCTTGCATTTGGAGGTGAGTCCTGGGCTTTGGGAGCTCAAGGCAAGAAAATGGAATGAGAAGTCAGATCACTAACTGTAATTGGCTGCCCTCCCTTGCTCATTTTTTGAGCATATGCAAATTACTTAATAGTTTACACTGCAGATTTTCTGTTGGTTACCTTGATTGGGACAACTCTTTCTGATGTTGGCAAGGACAAGGGAAAGCACTCAAAGCAGGAGGCTGTCATGGTGCTAACTCTCCAAGCTAATTTACAAACATGAATACACCAGGAGGTTGAGCTTGATAGTCTCTCCGTTTTGTTATTTCCTCCAATATGGCAATAAACATGTATTTAGATCACATGAGGATATATGTAGACCTAAAGCATTTAACTTTTTTCATGACGAAATAAATGGGAGATATTCTAGATCTACAATATTCGCAAACATGAAGGCTGAGTTTATTGTCTTATTTGCAAGCATTCTATGCTTATCTTCAAGCCATCCACAAATTTGTCCTTAGTACTTTTCACATGATGAAGTAGGAAAAGCAGAGATTTCTCTGTGTTTAGGAACTGCTAGTTTTATTTGCATACAACTTTTCATGTTATAATATTATCCACATGAGTTGAGGAATCAAGTAATGGTACATGCACAGTGTCACATTTAAGGAGAATTTTGTCCCATTTCATTATACCTCAAATGGGTTCTTGGCTTAACTGCAAATAGTAACAGCCTGTATTTTTATTTCTTTCTGAAAACTCTTCTTATTAATTATTTCTTTTTCTTGATAATTGAGAAAACATAAGCACAACATTTATATTCCAAATACATCTACATGCTAACCATGCTTCTTTTTACAAAGCATTTTTAAAGGGTAAATTAATTGTAACTGATAGTATTATAGTATGTAATAATGTTATGGTATGTAACATTATATTACATATTATTATTCTTTTTACATAATTTCATACTACATGATAACATATTTTATAATTTCTTAATACCCACTGTCTTTCCTCAAAGGTTATTTTAAATATTTAATGAGATAGCCCAGAGAATGCTTTTAGCAAACTGGCTGCACATAATAAGCATTTCTTATATTAAAATTAATCAATATGTAAGTCGAAGAGCTAATGGAAGGCTTACATAAACTAACTATATAAAGGAAGGGATTTTCATTGCAGTTCTATACATCTTTGTTTCCTTTCTTTGTATTTGGTCACCTCCTGGACTCAATTCAGGGAACTCAGGTGGGACAATGATTCAAGAAAAAAGAAGGAAGCCAATTAGCCATTCAGGTCACTCATCAGTCTCAGTTAGTGTTACACAGAGGAAAGAGCAACGACAATGTGGAGAGACTAAACCCTAACAACATAAAATTTGTAACCTCAAGTTTTCAATAAAGAAAAATTCAATTTGGGTCAACAAGTAATAATGAATAACTGGTATGTCATTTGCTCTGTATAACAACAAAAGGTAGTGTCATGTTTATGATTTTTAAAATGAGCTTTGCTTAGTAATGACATTTAATAATGGCATTTCATAATGCTAGGCTTATGTAAATTGTACTGTCAAAAACTAATATCTATTAATAACATAGCATAAATTTAGTTACTACTAGAAATATATTTTCTTAAAGGAACTTAGAGCCCAGATGTATTAAAAAGGTATGCCTGAAAAAAAAAATAGAAAGCAGATCAATACACCTTTAAATTAATATTATACGTGGAAAGCAGATATGCATGAATGACACTAAAAGAAAATCACGAATTTGTTTACCTAGGTATAATAAAACCTCAGGACTGAAAAGATTAAAATATATAGCATGATATTGGAAATATGTCAGCCGCAAGTCTCAGAAATAGAAGGTTATAATCAAGCATACATCTACTAGGTTCCCACAAAATTAAAAATCAAAAAATCAAGCAAACCAATTAGACAAATATTAAAATTTTTATATGAAAAGAGACAAACAAGAATAGGAGATTAGTTAGATAAATATAAAAAGTATAACCAAAGATAAACAAATCATTTTATAATGTTAAGTGTTTCAGCCCATTAAGAAAATATAACAATCTCAAACATATAGACAATTAATAACACAACTTCAAAATATATTAAATAAAAACTGTTAGAACCTCTAGGAGAATTAAGCAAATCTACAATTATAGTTAAAGATTTTAATTGTATTCTCTCAATACTTGAGAGAACAGTTATACAGAAAACAAGTAGATGTTGAAGATTTGAACACTACCAACTAACTAGCTCAATCTAATTGACATTTATTGAACACTTCAGCCCAAAACAGCAAAATACACATGCTTTTCAAATGTACATGAAACATTAACTTAGATATAACATATTCTGAGACATAAAACAAGTCTCAATATATGTAAAGAGCTAGAAGTACTATTAATATGTGTGTTTCCTGACCACAATGAGATTAAATTAGAAATCAGTAGCAGAAAGATCCCTGAAAATTCCCTGAATGTTGGATTAACAAAATTTAAATTTCTAAATGAAACATGGGTTAAGAAAAAATCAGAAGGGACATTAGAAAGCATCATTAATTGAATAAAAGTAAAAACACAACATGTCAAAATTATGGCATGCCACTAGCTACTACAGTAGTGCTGGGGGTTGGGGGGGATTATATAGCACTTAACACCTATATTAGAAAAGAAGAATGGTCTCACATCAATAGCCTCAGCAGCTACCTTAAGAAAAAAGAAAAAGAAAATCAAATTAAACATAACTTAAGAAGAAAGTGAATATGAAAGATCAGAATGGAAATCAATGAAACAGAAAGCGGAAAACCTATTCAAAAAATCAATAAAAGAAAAACTAGTGCTTTGTAAAGATTTAAAAAATGGATAAACCTCTAATCTTACTGATCAGGGATACAAGTGAGGAGATTCAAATTATCAATGTCAAAAATGAGAGAGCTAACATCATTGCAGTTTCTACAAATATTGAAAGAATAATAAGGGAATACTATAATAAGCTATACCAATAATTTTAATGATATCATTAAAATGCACAAATCCTTTGAAAGATAAAATCTGTCAAAGCTTACTTGTAAAGAAATAAGTAAGCTGTACAGTTGTATAAAATTTTAGAATAATGTTATTAGTCAAAAACTTTCCTAAATAGAATACTTCAGACACTGATGGCGTTTTATCAAATTGCAAAAAATCAGTAACATCAAAATCTTACAAAATTTTTTTTAGAAAACAAGAGGGAAGTGAACATTACTGAAATCATTATAAGAGACCAGCATATTCCTGGTAACAAAACCTAGCAGACATCACTAAAAAAGAGGAAGGCAGGAAGGCAGAAAACTGGAAGGCAGGAAGGGAGGGAGGAAAGGAGAGAGGGAAGGAAGAAAGGCAAAGACTTGTAAAGAAATACTTTAAAAATATTATCTCCAAAAAACCCAAATGTCCATTGATGATAGACTGGACAAAGAAATTATGGCACATATACATCATGGAATACTATGCAGCCATAAAAAATGATGAGTTCATGTCCTTTGTAGGGACATGGATGAATCTGGAAACCATCAATTTCAGCAAACTGACACAAGAACAGAAAATCAAACACCACATGTCCTCACTCGTAGGGGGGTGTTGAACAATGAGAACACATGGACACAGGGAGGGGAGCATCACACATTGGGGCCTGTTGGGGGGGAATAGAGGAGGGACAGTGAGGGGTAGAGAGGTTGGGGAGGGATAACATGGGGAGAAATGCCAGATATAGGTGACAGGGGGATGGAGGCAGTAAACCACATTGCCATGTATGTGCCTCTGCAGCAATCCTGCATGTTCTGCACATGTACCCCAGAAGCTAAAGTGCAATAAAACATATATATATATATATATATATATATAAATTAACGTATTTTATAATTATATGTATATAAACATACATATATATATATATATAAATTTTAAAAAAAACCTCCCAGGGAAATAAGAGAGGACACAAAAGATGGAAAAGCATTCCATGCTCATGGTTAGGAAGAATCAATATTGTGAAAATGGCCTTACTGCCCAAAGTACTTTGTAAATTCAGTGCTATCCCCACAAAGCTACCATTGACCTTGTTCACAGAACTAGAAAAAAACACCTTACACTTCATATAGAACCAAAAAAAAAGCCCGAATAGCCAAAACAATTCTAAGAAAAAACAAAACAAAACACAAAGCTGAAAGCATCACACTACCTGACTTCAAAGTATAATAAAAGCCTACAGTAATCAAAACAGCATGGTACTGGTATCAAAACAGAGAAATAGACGAATGGAACAGAACAGAGGCCTCAGAGGTAACACCACACATCTACAACCATCTGATCTTTGACAAACCTGACAAAAACAAGCAATGGGGAAGGATTCCCTATTTAATAAATGGTGCTGGGAAAACTGGCTAGCCATATGCAGAAAACTGAAACTGGACCCCTTCCTTACATCTTGCACAAAAATTAATCCCAGATGGATTAAAGATTTAAACATAAGACCTAACACCATAAAAACCCTACAAGAAAACAGGCAATAATTGAGGACATAGGCATAGGCAAGGACACCATGACTAAAAACCAAAAGCAATGGCAACAAAAGCCAGAATAGACAAATGGGATCTAATTAAACTAAAGAGCTTCTGCACAGCAAAAGAAACTACCATTAGAGTGAACTGGCAACCAACAGAATGGGAAAAAATTTTTGCACTCTACCCATCTGACAAAGGGCTAATATCCAGAATCTACAAAGAACTTAAACAAATTCACAAGAAAAAACAAACAACCACATCAAAAAGTGGGCAAAGGATATGAACAGGCATTTCTCAAAAGAAGACATTTATGCAGCCAACAAACATATGAAAAAAAGCTCATCATTACTGGTCATTAGAGAAATGCAAATCAAAACCACATTGAGATACCATCTCACACCAATCAGTATTGCAATCATTAAAATATCTGGAGACAACAGATGCTGGAGAGGATGTGGAGAAATAGAAATGACTTTACACTGTTGGTGGAAGTGTAAATTAATTCAACCATTGTGGAAGACAGTGTGGTGATTTCCCAAGGATCTAGAAATAGAAATTCCATTTGACCCAGCAATCCCATTACTAGGTATATACCCAAAGGGTTATAAATTGTTCTATTACAAAGACACATGCACACATATGTTCACTGCAGCACTTTTCACAATAGCAAAGACTTGGAACCAACCCAAATGCCCATCGGTGATAGACTGGATAAAGAAAATGTGGCACATATACACCATGGAATACTGTGCAGCCATAAAAGAGGATGAGATCATGTCCTTTGCAGGGACATGGATGAAGCTGGAAACCATCATTCTCGGCAAACTGACAAAAGAACAGAAAACCACACACCTCGTGTCCTCAGTCATAAGTGGGAGTTGAACAATGAGAACACATGGACACAGGGAGGGGAACATCACACAGCAGGGCCTGTTAGGGGGTGGGGGGCTGGGAAAGGATAACAAGGGATGGAGGTTTGGGGAAGGGTTAACATTAGGAGAAATACCTAAGGTAGATGACGGGGGGGATGGACATAGTAAACCACCATGTCATGTGTATATCTATGTAACAATCCTACACATGTACCCCAGAACTTAAAGTATAATAAAAAATACAATTAAAAAATATATATTTATCAAGTATTGGTGTTGTGGGCTGAATTGTGACTATCCCAAATTTATATGTAGAAGTCCTAATTCCAAGTACCTCAGAATGTAATTGTAGTTGGAAAGAAGTTCTTTAAACAGATAATTGAGTTTAAATTGAGGTAAAGTGGGCACTAATCCAATATGAGTGGTGTAAGAAGGGGAAATGTGGACACAAATGAGGAGGGAAGATGACATGAAGACACAGGGAGAATATGACTATGAAGAAACCAGGGAGAGAGGCCTGGAACAGTCATCAGGAGAAGCCAACCCTGCTGAAGCCTTGAACTTGGATTTCTAGCCTTAGAACTGTAAGAAAATTAATTATTTGTTGTTTAAGCCTCCAAGTCTGTAGTATTTTGTTGCAAGAACTCTAGCAAACTACTATAATTCACAAATTAAATCCAGCGTTATATAAATAATATATTATACTATATTAGGGCTTATGCCATGAATACAAGGTGGATTGGTTAAACATTTGAGAATTAATTTATGTAATTCATCATATTAAGAGAATAAATGAAAATAACTATGGGATCATTTAAATAAGTAAAGAAAAAAATCAGCTGACAAAATTTTACACTCATTCATGGTGAGGAAAGTAATGATCTTAACTAACTAGGAAGGTACCAAAACCTACAAAGGGCATCTGCCAACAACCTACAGCTAACATCATTCTTGTATTGGCTGGATTATGTGCCATGAGGTAAGGAAAAAGGCAAGGATTTCTGTATTACCACTGCTATTTAACACTGTATTCTGCAGCCTAAGCCATTATTTAAGTCAAGAAAA
>NW_016107372.1:3077000-3085411 GCF_001604975.1 Cebus imitator
AAAAAAAAACCTTACAGACCAATTTTCATTGCAAATATAGTCTAAAAAATTCTAAAAGACATATTAACAAGTTGAATCCAATAACAAATCCAAGTCCTTGAAGTTCTGTCAGTATATAGATATGGTGTAATATTTACTACACTTAAAAGTTTACAGATATTTTATCTTAGTATGTCAGAGGTTCATCATTATCTATGCATTCTCCACTCTTTTATTCTCAGTAACATAACATGAATGTGGATACCTGCAATGAGGATTTCTCAACCTTCCTAGCACCTAAGCATGGCAATGTGAAAAAGTTGTAGGTCATAAAATAGAAGTGGAATATTTATTGTGTGACCAGCAGAAAATTCCTTTAAAAGATCTGATTCAGCTGGACAGAGCCCCTTTTTACCTGAAGCTTGGACATGATGGTTGGAGCTACAGCAGACGTGAATCCCAAAGTGACACTGAGGATAGACGCCATAAGCTGAGCGTATGAAGGAGCCAAAAGAGGTAAGACTGTTCCTGTGACTGTCCCTGATGAAACAGCTGTGCTGGCTTTCCTGTCCTATATTAGAATCCATTCCAGTGGATTTATTTATTGTATTTTCTTTTTGTGAGACAAGGTCTGACTCTATCATCCCTGCTGGAGTGCAGTGGCATGATCTCTGCTCATTGCAATTTCCACTTCCAGGGCTCAAGCCATTCTCCCACCTCAGTCTTCCTGGTAGCTGGGACTACAGGCACATACCACTAGGCCCAGCTAATTTTTGTATTTGTAGAGATCAGATTTTACCATGTTACCCAGTCTGGTCTTGGACTTGTGAGCTCAAGCAATCCTCCCATTAGGCCTCCCAAAGTGCTGGACTTACACAGCACTCTGGGAGGCCTAATGGGAGGATTAGGTGTGGACCACGACACCTGGCCCATTCCAGTGGATTTCTTACAGGAGAAACCGAAATGTAAATAAAGAACTTCAAAATGCTTAAGTATATACCAGTAGAAAACTGTTTAACTAGATAATAGTATACGGCCATGTAATATATCAGCAGTTTATTTTATTTTTTTTTATTTATTTTATTTATTTATTTATTTTTTTGAGACGGAGTTTCGCTCTTGTTACCCAGGCTGGAGTGCAATGGCGCGATCTCGGGGTCACGGCAACCTCCGCCTCCTGGGTTCAGGCAATTCTCCTGCCTCAGTCTCCTGAGTAGCTGGGATTACAGGCACGCACCACCATGCCCAGCTAATTTTTGTATTTTTAGTAGAGACGGGGTTTCACCATGTTGACCAGGATAGTCTCGATCTCTTGACCTCGTGATCCACCCGTCTCGGCCTCCCAAAGTGCTGGGATTACAGGCGTGAGCCACCGCACCCGGCCATGTATCAGCAGTTTAAAAGAATGATACTGTTTCTATGACTGATGGGTAACAATCTCTATGATATATTACTTAACAAAAGATCCAAGATTCCCTGAATCAGTGCAAGTGATAGTTCAAAGCAGCAGCAATTCCATGAAGAAGAGAAGATCTAGCAGAGTTCAACCATGTAAAAACTGGAGGAAAAAAAATTGAACATGGACTATTCTCAGTACTTAAAAGTAAAACAATTTAAATATCAAAAGGTAAACAGTAGTACTCTTGCAGAACTAATGAAGTTCCTAAATACATGTTAGTAAAACCTATTCATGTTGTTTTATCTTAGAGAGTAAAATATAAAAATATCCTATAATGTTTTCACACAATTTTCAAGTGAAAATTATTTCAAAACAAAACAAAATGAATATGTTATCCATTTGACTAATTAATGCAATATTATGATGATAATTATAATTTTTGGTCACATACAAGATATTACTTGTACGTAGTTTTCAAGCCATGTCACAATCAACCATTTTTTTGTATACTATAAGGTTGCCATATTAACAATGGGATATGCAATTAAATTTGAATTTCATTTAAACAATGAAAAAAATTTAGTGTGTGTCCTATATATGTGTCTTACACAGTATTTGCATGGAATGTAAGTATATGAAAAATATTGCCTGTTTATCTGACATTTGTATTTGTATTTTCTAAATCTGGCAGCTGCACTACAATTATATGTGGCTACTTATTTTAGTTGGATCGTATTTGGATTATTTATCTACTACCAATTATCTAAGGAAAATGAGAACTTTCTAAATTGTAATAGAAGTCTAGAAGGAAGTGTCATCAGCATTTTTTATACTTTATTATCCAAAATTTTATAAACAATAAGTATTACCTTTAAATTCAGAAAAATGGTATTTCAAAGCAAAATAACGAAACGTGATATA
The DNA here is from genome assembly GCF_001604975.1 of Cebus imitator. Lineage (NCBI taxonomy): Eukaryota > Metazoa > Chordata > Mammalia > Primates > Cebidae > Cebus > Cebus imitator. Next base: position 3,079,300 of record NW_016107372.1, read on the forward strand.
CTAGCCAGAAGTGCCTGGAGTCTAAAGGGAATTCATCCAATTATAAACACAACATGTCTAAAAACAAAAATTGCTGAGGGTTGAGGGATAGGCAAAAAAGCAAACACTATTTTATTTTTATTTTATCGCATTTTTGTTATGGTTTCAGGGAATGTTCTGGTTTGAACTCTGTTAGTTTATAAAAGGTTTGTGCTTTCACATCTAATAAAGTGAGAAACAGAGCTGAACAGGTTGATGAAGGGTGACAGGCTGTATGAGTCTAAACATTTAGTAAAGATTAAAATTTGTATATATCAGCATACTTGTAATTATACATGAGAATTAATAAAGACATTCAAAGGAAGTAATATTAAATAAAGAAAGGATATGTGTTGGTATCTTCAGTTATTAAGGTCTACTTGTAAATTTATCTAGGGTTAACAATGTTGAAACGACCCATGGCTTTCTTGAGTACCTCGAATTGTGCTTATAACAGAAAAGGTTATTATATTAGTCAGGGTTCCTCAGAGATAAAGAACAAAGAGGATCATATCTATATATCTATCTATTATATAGAAATATTAAAGATTTATTAGGGAGATTGGTTCATGTGATTATGGAGATAGAGAAGTACTATGATAAGCCATCTGTAGGCAAGATAACCAGGGAAGATGATAGCATGGCACAGTTCAATTCTGAAGGGCTAAGAACCAGGGAAGGTGATGGTGTAACTCCCAGACCAAGAGTAGGGGTCTGAGAATCTGGAGTTTTGATGTCCGAAAAGGATGTCCAGCTCAGAAGAAAAAAAGAATGAATTCTTCTTTCCTCTCCCTTTTTGTTCTATCTGAGCTCCCAGCCAATTGGATGGTACCCATGTACATGGGGTGAGGGAAGATCTTCCTTACTCAGACACCGACTCACATGCCAATCTCCTACAAAAAACACTCTCACAGACATACCCAGAAGTAACGCTTTACCATCTAACTGGGTATCCCTTAATCCATTCAGGTTGATACCTAAAATTAACCATCATAGTTACCCATCAATGTTTGCTGAGTCACTGATAAATGAATGAACAAGTTGCATAAAGTGGAATGCGTGGGTTTCTCCAATGTTGTATGCCAGCACCAGTGAATAACCGCTTTGCACGTCAGGTAATATGAGCTATAGAATCTCAGCTCAGCACAGTCAGTAATAGAGTGCTGCCTATTTTTACAGAAACAAATTGCTAAGACACATACCATTAGGGATCCTTTTTCTTCATATTTTCCAGATGGAACTGAATATTTAACATTAGTGCCTCAATTATACTGTGTAATATAAAAGAAACTTTCCAAGCTGTTATGTCACAATATCTAGAAGTCTACTTGAAGCCTGCTGTTAAATCATTCTCCTGATGATGTCTCTCACATTAGGCAACATCAGTCCACTAAGTTGTTTATTTTTTCCTTATGGCATATCACACTGAGTCATATAGACAAATAGATTCATTTTTGTTAACTTTCTTCATTTGCGTTTTCCCTGCTAGGTAATTTATTCTGTTACCATCATCAATAATTGTATTGGTGCCCATGGCTGATGTAATACAGCTGGTAGTAAAGAGTCTTGCAGAATTGAAATGGAAAATACAGCATTCGATGATAAGAGTTTAAACTGAAGAATAATGGTTTTTGTGAACTTGTGTTTACTTTTATTAACTTTCAACAATTGACTTTTTCATTTATTTTGTGTTCTCTTGCATTAAAGCTGATTTGAGTTATTCAAGCTATAGGACATATTTTCTTGATTATATTTTAGTGAACGATCATTGTGCTAGACATCAACAGAAGAAAATACAAACACATCTTCCTCCATCTTAATTGGCATCAGATTCACCTAGGTAATGATTACATAAATGTAAAATGGAAAAGATTTCATGTTGATCTTCCTTTAAAGGTTTTTAAATTATTCCGTACTAAATTTGATTTTTGCTTTTCAAACGTCATGAGGGAAGAATAATCTGGATCTAGGTACTGATTGTGTCATTTTTACTGTATTGTTGAATATTTCATATTGTTTCTCAAAAACATAATATTTCAGAGATAACATTTAGAAGAGATTTGTTGCCTAGACTGATGCCAGTATTTTTTCTGATGCTATTAACTCTTTTGAAATCTTGTCTAAAGAAGGAAATCCACAAGATTATCAATAACTTTGGTTCTTCTACTTAATATTGGTCTCAGCCATTCTATTCCAAGCATCGCTGTCAACAAATGTTTCTTCTTTGGAAAAGCTTTAAGGCTTCAAGCTATGGCAGGCTAGAGATAGAAGTAGGTAATACTAGAGTCTCTTATAAGTCAGAATAAAACTCTCCACAGGATGTCTCTGACTTAGTGCAAAACGAAAACTATGCTCGAACATTCCTATACAAAATAAGGTAATTATGAAGGATGTAAACAACAACGATGCTTGCTTCTAAGTGTGCAAATTGAATTTATGCAACTTTTAAAGTAACATAAGGCCCCAGGTGGACCTGTTGATAAGAGAGGGAGGGGGAGCATGGGAGATGATGTTTGAACCTATACCATCAGTGGCCTTAGCCTGGATCATATTATTCTTATCAAGCTGAATTTGTGTAAAAACATAACACTTCCTTTAAACTACAGTCTGTGATCAAGACAAAAATAACATCAGCTCTATTATTTTCCTATGTGTACTGAACTAGTTTTGTGGTGAGATTTATCACCTTCTTGCTTGAGAATTAATGATGTGTGAAGGACTTAATAGCCACACAGTATCCAATGCTCCCAAGGATATCTTGTCGAAATAAAAGCTGTTTTATTTTGGAAATATGTTGCACCATGTGAAATGACTGTGCCTAGGGTGTTTTTTTTTTATTCTGTCACTTTAATCTATCACATAAATTAGCTTTTCAGACACTTTAAGTTAACACAAAAATAGAGCTATATCATCGTGAAGGAGAGTTGACTTTTAGATGGCCCTGGATCCCAAGGAAGAGCTAAAAGACGTATATCCATTGAGTCCATAAAAGGTGGCTCTGGGGGAGTCACAACTGGATTGGCAATTATGGATTCAGAGAAAAGGACACATGAAGGTTTAAAGTAGAAAAGATGATAGTAAGATGGCGATCACATGAGGTATTTCTGCAAGACAATGTGACACATTTTCACAAAGTAGAAATGTGTTGTCAGGTGGCTAATAAATCAGTCTTCTCACTCCTTTCTGTTTGAAAGTGGCATCTGTTAAAATCACCTTCTCAATCCTTCCTAACTTCCTAATGAAATTTTAAAAAATTCAAGATTTTACAATGCTCAGAAATAGGACTGAGAGTGAATCAGTTTCCAAAATTTGTAGGAAATTTACAGTAGTCGCAAAATCTATGATGCAGCAAATGGCACTAAAATGAAGCAGGCAGAGAACCACCAGGGTATGATAAGCTCCCAGTTATTAAGCAGAACCTTCATCAAGAAGGAGAAGGGAAAACCATACCCTGCCCACTAATTTATAATCTACCCTCTCAGATGTGGAGGTGATGCTATCTGAGGGACATGCAACTGGTCCCATTTTTGCTTCATGACAACCAACCTTCAGGAGGCCTTCACTGATGACTCACCATCCTGCTGCACTTTGCAAGTTATTTATTTTCCTACCACCTCCTAAAAGTACTTCACTCAATCCCCAGTATTCCCTCCCCTCATACTCAGGTGATGAGCTTCTTATTTCACAGAATTTTTTTTAAGGGGAGGAAACTTACATGTTTTCACCACAATTGACCAATCTACGTACAGGAATGTTCATTTTATCTTCCTTCTCTGTATTACAATAAACTGTTCATTGTTGTACACTGGGTCCCCGACCCTATCAAAGATTTGCTTTCTCAATTAGTCCTCCTCTTTCCTTCATTTTCAAATTTCTCTCCCCATTGAACAAAAACATGCTGTAAAAATTTATCTTTAAACACATCCACACACATATACACCACACAGAAGCCTCCCTTGATCCAATATTTCTTTTCTATCTACCATCACGTTTCTGTGTCACTACTTAAAAAAACAAATCTTTGAATGTAGCTATCTGTTTATAACTTCTGCCTCCATATGTCTCCTTTCATTTTCTCTTGACTGCACTCCAATCAATCTTTAGTTCTCATTACTCCAATAAAATTAATTTTGTTAAGGTCACCAATAGTTCCATATTGCTGAAGACAGTGATTAATTCTCACTACTTATATTATTCAAATCTTAATTATTATGCACATAATGAAAAAGCCTCAAAATATGTTATCATTTACAAATATAGAAATCTGCCAAATTTGATACAACCAGAAGGAGAAATAGATAAATTTATAGTTATACTGGGAGATTTTAACTGCAACTTTCTCAGTAACTAGAGTTCAAGTAGAAAAGAGAAACTAGAAATGGTATTTAAAATTTGAACACTGCCATTTATCATCTTGTCCCAGTTAAAATTGTATAGTGTGAAATATATATTATTTTTAAGTGCACAATTGAACATTTACCAAAATCATCCATATGATGCTCAGTCAAGCAAATCTTAATAAATCTGAAAAACTTATAATAATTCAGAGTATGTTCGATACTATAAAAAATTAAATATCAATAACAAAAAGATATTTTTAAAAAGCAAATGTTTGGATGCTAAGAAATATACATCTAGAGAATCTGGGATTGTAGGAAGTAATCAAGTGGAAACTAGAAAATAGCATGAATAATTATAAAAATTATATCAAATTTGTAGATGCAACTAAACAACGCTTAAAGGAAAATGTATAGCATTAGCTGCATAATCAGAACAGAATAAAGGCTGAAAAATTAATGATCTATGTGTTCATTTCAAGAATTTAGATGAACAATAGATTAACCCAAAAAATGTTTACAGAATGAAATAATAAAGAATAAAGATAAAACTAGAAACCAATGAAATAGGATACAAATATACTAGAGAAAAACAACAAAGGTGAAATATTACCTGTTAAAAGGACTAATAAGTTTAATAAATCTCTTGCAAGGCTAATCTAAAAGAAAGTAGAGGGAACAGCATAAAGGAGAGAGGAGGGAAGACAAGAGAGAGAAAGAAAGAGAGTGCTCCAATTACCAATATTGAATATTGTTATTAAAGATTTATTTATCTGCATATGGGTGTATATGATATGAAACACTTTTACATAATATTAACAACTATATGTAAATACATTTTATAATTTAGATAAATATTTGAATGAACAGAAAAAAAGCAATAATCACCTGAAATAAGTAGAAAGTATGAATAAATCTAAAAAGGTAACAGAAATGGATTCTGAAATCCAAAATCATTCCATGAAAACTGAGCAAACTGAACCCAGCAATATATAGAAAGAATAGCACATCATGACACTGTGGACTTTTTTTTTTTTAACAAAATGCAAAGCTGCCTTAACATTTTAAAATACAATGTTATTCTTCATGTTAATCCAATAAAAATGAAAAGCATTGTCATCATCTGAAAAGGTACAGAAAACCTGCAAACATTCATCACAAAACATCTTAATACACTGGGAATAAAAGACAATTATTGAATCCCATAAAGAATGTTGAGGAAATTCTTCAGCAAAAAAATAAATGATACTTAATGGTGAGATATTTAAACCTTTTTCATGAGGCTGAAAATGTTGCATTATCACCACTTATTTTTGACATTATACTAAAGGTTGTTGCAGTTTTATAAGACCAGAAATAGAAACAAGATTTACGATTATTAGAAAGGAAGTAATAATTTTCAGACAAGAAATTGAGTACCTAGAAAATTCAAAGAATAATCTTAGAATTAATATGTAAATTTAATAAGGCCACTGAATTTAATGTTAGTATATAAAAATCAATTATATTCCTATATACCATCAGCAAATAACAAGTAAATATGCAAAACATTACCCTTTAAGTAGCATCAGAAAGAAACATCAGGCCAGGCGCAGTGGCTCACACCTGTAATCCCAGCACTTTGGGAGGCCGAGGTAGGTGGATCACGAGGTCAGGTGATCAAGATTATCCTGGCCAACATGGTGAAACCCCATCTCTATTAAACTACAAAAAAATTAGCTGGTGTGGTGTCGCGTGCCTGTAGCCCCAGCTACTCA
>NW_016107372.1:3085515-3116150 GCF_001604975.1 Cebus imitator
AAAAAAAAAAAAAAAAAGATAAAGAAAAGAAAAAGAAACATCAAATATCTAGGAATACATATGTTCAATGAATGGCAAATGTTTCATTTTTGTCTAAAATGTAAAGAGCTGAAAAGACTGTCTTTCCCAATCCAATAATAAGAGAAATTCAAATGAACTACTAACTAATAACTTTTTCTGAAGCTGTCAGAGATCCAAGGACACAATATAACAAAGTAGCATAAATTCCAGTGAGGCACAGTCTTCCCTAAAATAAAGGGGACCTAGGATTGTCTCACCTGTGGCATGCCATGTGTATTAGTCATTCTCATGCAGCTAACAAAGAGATGCCTGAGACTGGGTAACTTATAGAGGAAAGAGGTTTAATGGACTCACAGTTCCACATGGCTGGGGAGGCCTCACAATCATGGAAGAAGACAAAGGAAGAGCAAAGAAACACCTTATTATCATGACGACAGCATGGGAAAGACCTACCCCCATGATTCAGTTACCTCCCACCAGGTCCCTCCCATCAAATGTGGGAATTATGGGAGCTACAATTTAAGATGAGGCAAAGTCAAACCACATCATTATGGGGGGAAGAGGTAAGAAGAGTCATTATGTGGGAGGTAGGTAAGAAGAAATCAGCTCACCAATTGCTACGAAGGGAAAACTAGAAGAAACACTTCTATACCCTTGGGTGAGGGCAGAAAGGATACTGGGCCTGGGACTTTATCCATGTGATTAGTAAATTACTACTGCTGCAGGAGAGGCAGGGAAATGTCTCCTGTATAAGAAATTTTACAGTTACAAGTCAGAATAAGACTGACCTGAAGAGGGGAAGCATGAATACCTAGCTTGCCTCACCTGCAAAGCTCAGGTGCACAGATCTACCTCAGTTTGAGGATAGGCCAGGACAACAGATAACCACCCATGCTTCCCACCAGAAGCTGGCCAAGCACTGAGGGTGCCACTGAGGAGGGGCAGGCCATGGACAGAAATCCTCTTGAAGTGTCCTCATTCATTGAGGGTATAATTCAAACACTAATAGGAACCTTCTGGTACCTCAGACCCCAGCCTAGGCACCAGGCACACTTGAGGAATTTGAGACCTGTGTGTGCGGAAGGTAACCACAGCAACAATAAATCCAAACTCAGCTCAACTTTTGACCGCTCTAAATGGCCTTAGAAAAGGAAAGAAAAACATTTTCTGGGTCTAAATACTCTTTACCTCAGTCCTTACTACCCATACACTATGTCTGGGATTCAATAAAAACTCATGAGACATACAACAATGAGAGGATTGTTTCATTGTTTTATCACTATCAAGACACACGGTCATCAGTAAAACCAGGCTTAGAGAACACACAGGTGTTGTGACTATCAGAGAGAGAGATTAAAATGACTACGATTACTATGTGGAAGATCTGGTGGGAAAAGTAGATATTATGCACCAATGGTTTGGAAATTTAAGCAGAGGGATAAAAATGCTAAGAAAGATCAAATGGAGAAATAAAGAATTTCTTTAGTGGCTCATTAATAAATCTGACACAACTAATGAAATAATCAGTAACCTGAAACTAATAGAAATTACCCAATAGAAATTACCCAAATTCACACACACACACACACACACACACACAGTGAAATGAAAAGCGTTTCTAAAGGCTGTCGAGCAATGGTAAATGGTCTAACATACATGTAATTAGTGTTCCAGAAGCAGAACAGAGAGAATTAGGCATAGAAATTAGAAAGCAGCCAGTACAGACCAGCGATCTCTAAGAGAAGGAAAACAAATGAGGTGAACCCTACTGGTGGCTCTGACCACTACCTTCTGAAAGGAGTTGCAAGACCACAGCACAGCGTGGGCAATCTCACTGCATTGGAGTCTGGGGAGACTAAGGTGGCTATACTTTGCAGGATAAAACACTGCAGAATAGGCGGCTGCCCAGCAGGAAGGCTTGGAAAATCTGCAGAAGCGTGCCCTGGAGTGTTTAAGTACTGACTGGCACACGCATGTGAAAGACCTAATCAAAACTGGAGAAAGAAAAACGAGAAATTTCCATGATCTCTCTCCTTATTGCTTTTGAAGACCCTGAACTCTGCTCTCTGACTCTTCGGGCCACAGAGTGCTGCTTTCTGCTTGAGCCCTATTTCCCTTACTCCCCAGTAACCCAAGTGACAGGAGAGTGTTCAAGGGTAGGCTATTTCAATGTGGATTTCACCTGGTATTTTCTTCTTTCAAGGTTGGCAGCCCCTCTGGTTTCTACTTCCCTTGATCATTCATCCAATACTTTCAAATAGTTGCTTTTTATATTTTGGCCAACGTTTATAATTGTTGTCAGCAGAAGGGTTAGTTTTACACAAAATACTCTGCCATTACAAAGTCTCTGTCCCTGCACTATAAATACTTCCACCACTGATTGACTCTGCTTTCTGCCATTAGGCTGTTATTGCCAAGTTATTTACTGTCAAGTGATTTAATCAATTTGGCAGCCGGCAGCACATCCATTTCTGCCCATTCATTTGTTTGTTTTTAGTAAGCTTTAAATAAACAACTGGGGATAAATCAAGGACTGTTTCTAATTGAAAAGGCTTTCACGAACAAGAGAGGCATTTTTGAGGCTCCTAGAGTTTTCCAACTATGTAAACACTGAACTAAAAATTTGATTGCATTCATTGTTAGTAAGAGATAAAGATTTTCGTGTACCTGGGGAAACATGAGAATTTTCCAGCAATTCAATACTTTTAACAAGTGTGCTTTCTCTGCTCTGGAAAGCTTCTATTCAAAAAAATAAATGACAGGTCTCTGTCATCTCTTTTTCTGTTTACCTTTGAATACCCTAATTAATCCCACTACATTTTCCTGTTTCCAAAATTATGTGTAAAACTTGGTGAGAAATGTATTCATTTATTTTGTATTTACAAAGTGCCTGATTTGCATCATGAACAGCAGTAAAACTTACCATATATTTTTATCAAAATCCTCTTAAGAATGTCTTTTAAATATCAAAAATCCCATTGTTGTTAATTAGCTGTGAAATTATTTTGAATTGTATTAAACCACTAACAAAGAAACCCTTCTATAGACAAAAATTCTTCATAAGATATACAAACATAAAATTGTTGAGAGCTGTAAAAGCCTAGATTTTCATTTAGAATTAAGAATAGCCATGCAATAAGAACATGGAAATCAATTTGTGAACGGAGAAGAATAAGAAATTTAGATATGAATTGTGTACCTTTCCAAAATGCCCAACTTCCTTCTACTAGGAAAGAAGGAAGGAATTTCGCCCAGCAAAAAAAAAATTAATAAATAAAAATAAGTAAATAAACACTGAGAAATAATGTTGACTCTGAATCTACTTTACATTGCATACTGGTATAAAAGGCAAATAATGACAAAGTAGAGGGTCAAAAAATAAACATGAGAGCAACGTTCTTAAAATAATAACACCTTATGCTCTGAGTTCCTACCAGAAGAAACATTTCTTCTTCATCACATTTTTCATATTGCACATTTGGAAGACTGACATTTTGTTCTAAACGTAGCTTTAATGGCAGAAAAGACATAATTAGGATAATTCAAGGAAGAGAGCCCACAGATATAAATGAGACATGGAAACTATTCATGAGGAGTTTAAAAAACATCATGGAAGTTCACTAAGTTGTCTAGTGTTTCTGCATGAATATCACAAATAGTTCTACTTGATTTAAATAATTGCAAATAAAAATCAGTGTCAAACTGTACTATAGAGAGTTGGATATATTTAATTATCCTTCAGCATGAGTACCCACATTCTAAAATAGACAAAACAAATGAAAAACAAACTGTTGTCTTTATTAAACTTCTGTTAGAAAACGTTTTGTTAAGTTATGTTGCCAATAAATTTTTGGAACAAGTACTAGCCTACTTAAATTCCATGGACAGAGTGAACACGTCAGAAAGCAGTGCTCCTCACCAAGTCCAGTGGCTTATCAGGAGAGCATTGACTGAAGCTCACCTGTGTCTGATGTGTTTGGCACTTACAGCAGCATGGGCCCTCAACCAATTAATGACCAATGGATGCATGAAAGTATTTTCATGGCAGATCACACAAAAAACTATTAGAGATATTTCTGCCTGAAACTTTGACCAATGAATAAAGCATAAATGGGTGAGGGTATTTTCATGGCAGATCACCCAAAAAATTATTAGAAATATTTCTGCTTGAAACTTTGGCCAATGAATAAAAGTATAAATGTGTGAGGGTATTTTCATGGCAGAGAACACAAAAAATTATTAAAGATTTCTGCCTGAAATTTAAAAATACTTGATTTAATTATATTTAAGCCCATAAAAATACAAAAACAACACTTAAAAGGAAAAAAGAACCCCAAAGCATATTGTACCATGAAAGGAACTTGTCCAGAAGAAAAGCATTTATTCATTTTTGTTACATACAGTTGCTTAGCACTAGTGTGGCAAACACTGTCCTCAAGGTAACACTGAAGTGAAAATAATCCTTGTCCTCAGAGGCCACAGTTTATGTTCAATTGCTATCTTAACGTGGATTTCAAACTCTGAAGAAAAAGGGTGCTAGAGGTGGGAACTGAAAAACGAGAGATTGACACTAGCATTCAAATTTATTTTTGAGGTGACTTTGAGTAATTTTAAGATGAACTTATAACTTATTCTTTGATAAATTAAAGCAACGTTTCTTCACTACATACAAAATACCAAACATAAAAATGAACAAGTCACAAATTCCGCAGGGTCTGATAGGCTAAAAGAGAAGAAAGATGAGCAAATGATTAATGTGGCAATTTGACAAGGGTTGAGATGAGAGCAAACAGAAGAAAGTCACTTTTATAGAAGGAAACCTCAGCAAAGTTTTCCCAGAGGAAAGGAACATTGAGTTGAACCTCAGAGGTTAAGTAAAGTTCAGTACGTGAAAAAATGGAGAAGGGAAAGTGATAAGCTACAACTAAAAGCATGTGGGAAGTGAGAAAGTGCAAAATAAAAACAAAAACAATAAAAATAACCTTGGTGGTTGTTGATTTTTTTTTTCCATTTGCTGATGGTTTCAATTTCTCTAGCCCTTGGAACTGTGAAATCACTGAAGCAAGTTTAAATAAAGCATGAAATAACACTTTGAGGTTAGGCAGCTGAGGTTTCTTGGGAAGGAAATGCTATACTTTGAACTGCTCTTTGCAATGGTACTGAATGAAAACCCTGACATGAAAATGCAGCTGTTGTTTTCAATTAAAATAAGGCAAGTTTGAGGCAAATACATGTTAATGTAAAATAATGTATGTTACATAAACTGTATTCTAAATTGGAACTAACAATCTAATAGAGTAAGGTTAGATTGATTCATGATGGTAGAAGCAGGATTTAAATAAATTCTTCACAAATTTAAATAAATTCACCTCTCTCTTATGGGGCTGGGACATCCCTCTTCCTCTGCCCTTAGATATCAGAACTGCAGGTTCACTGGTTTTTGGATTCTGGAACTTGCTGAAGTAGGCCCTCCGTGTTCTCAGGTTTTGGGCTTGAGAGTTACACCATTTGCTTTCCTGGGTCTGAGAACTTGGGACTTGGACTGAACCACACTATCAGATTCCCTGGTTCTCCAGTTTGCAGAATACTTGCCATGGGATGTCTAAAATTACATGAGCAAACTCCCCTAAATCAATCAATCAATCAATCAATCAATCAATCTATCTATCTGTCTGTCATTTATCTATCATCTATATCTTAATCTATTTAGATATCTATCTACATATAAATTATTCTATTGGTTCAATTTCTCTGAATAACCCTACCTACTACTGTACTGAAGGCATATTGTGCCATCAGGGAGAACCAGCTTTAGGAAAAAGCAGACTAAAATGATAACATAACTGAGAAATGGACAAGCAAATGAATAAACACATAAAAATGAGGCCCAGTCTACCTCTGAATTATTATAGGTGAAAAAATATATGTCATAATTTAGGCCATTTAGAGTTGTTTTTTTTTTTTACTTACAGATATAGCTAGGATCCTAAGGACTTTAGATATTTACCTATTTTCCTATAACATTGGCTCTCTGAGTATATTCATGTAAGGTCCTAATATTTACAGTATAGACAATCTCCAAACTTTTGTGTTGGGCAAAAATAGTTACAGTCTCTTTTCTAAAGCATCTGAAGAATCACCAGCACTGCTGTAATTCTCATGAAACTAGCACCTCTTCTTGGCCCAGTGTCGTATTGGCATTGCTCACAATACCTAGTCTTGAACCTCTTGAGTGTTGAACGATTGTACAGGTTGTCTTAAGGGAATGGGACAGTATATCACTCAGTTCATCCAATAGGAAGGTTTTTGACATCCCCTTAATCACATAGTCCTGCCCCTCAAATTTCCTATCATGGTAGTTGCTAAAAGCCTCTACCTATTGCCTTCTCCTTGTAATTGGTTCACCAGCTCCACTCCCTATCTCCTCCTCCCCCATACCTAGCTGCACACTTCTTGGTGACAAACACAGGGCCTCTGCAGTTTGCACTCTTCTCTGGTTCATAAAAGTCAGCCATCTTGAAATATGGGTAGAAAAAAGGAAACCCTTCTCCTTGCATCACTCTACCACTCCATTAGTCCTCCATGGAGGGAAGGCCATACTGTTTTTGCTGCCCAGGTGTATTCCCTTAGTAAGTGCTTCCCCTCTTTACCCTACTGCTACTGCCCTATAAAGAGTCCCCATATCCCAAGCACCCAAAAGACACTAACTGGCTTCTCTTTGCTGTGCCTATATGAGCTCTTCCTAGAATATCTGGAAGAGATTATATCAAGGCCAAGATTTAATCCCCTATTTCTCCAAGTACTATGCCTTTGGTAGGTTGAGAAAAGGGGCACATTCTCTGGGCTTCCTTACAGATGCAGGTTCTTGCAAAAGTGACCACATGTCTCTTATTGAAATTTATGAAATGTCAGATAATAGACTCCTCAGAGGTAACATCATTGGGTTTAAAATAACCTTGATACATTGGAAGAAATTTAGAGTAAGGCACAACCTCCTGATTGCCCTACACCCAATCCCCAAGATCTGCCAACTTAGGATCTTTTAAAAATCTGCCTCACTTCTGGCTCCCAGTGTGGTAGATATAAAATAATAACAATAATAATAGACATAACAATTGGGTAGACCCAATAATGCTCATGTCTTATTCCCTGAAGCCTGTGAATATGTCACCTCACAAGGTGATGGCAGCAGCAGCCCATCAGAAGCTGCCGATGCGAGGACAGCAGCTACAGCAGGGGAAGGCAGGGCTGCATGCTCTACAAAGCCGGGAGGTCTAGGAATAGGTGATCCTAGTGTGAGCCCCATGCCCTACCAAGTTGGTGGAGTGGGGGCCCATGCTCCCAGTGCAGCCACAGCTGCCCAGCCACAGCACTAGCCCCGAGGATCCCTATGCTCTTGGGGGCCTGGGAAGCCCCCTACCCCTGCAGCCTCAGAAATGCCTACTCCTCCTCCCTGTCCTCTCCCTGCTCCTTGTGTTTGCTCTGCAGTGGAGCAAAGTTGTGGACATGTCCCAATAGCTGAGCTCAGGTGCTGTTGCAACCTGGACGGGTGGTGCACACACTCAGGACAGTAGTGACATGTCAGCCCCCTGCCCTCTCGGCACCCTCCAGAAACTGCTTCTGAGGCTGAAACTGTGGGCAACCCACAAGCACAGGTAGGAGGCCAGGGAGGTTGAGGCCGGCTTGGCGCCAGCCTGAGGGACCTTGGCATGCACAGCCCCCAGGCCATAGACAGCATCTTGATAGTGGCAGGAGGTAGATTACTAGGCAGGAAGGGAGGAATCCCTGGTGAAACCCCACCTTCAAACCAGGAACAGCCTGAAGCCTGGAGGCTGGGCTACCAGTTCCATACAGTCCAGGTCCCAAAGTGAGAACTTCCTTGATGCCTTTTGGCCAACCAGATGGTGCTTTTCCCAGGCCCACCCATGACTGCCCAAGGACCAATCAGCATGTACTTCCTTCCATCCATGGAAAAATCAGCATACACTTCCTCCATTCTGAGCCAAGGAAAATCTCAGACTCAGCCTGACTCAGAGACTCATTGGGAGGACCTGCCTGAGAATAGGAACTACCTACCTCTGGTCTCCCCCACAACTGAGAGCTGTTCTGTCACTCAATAAAGATTCTCTCCACCTTGTTCACCCACCAGTTTTCTGCATAACCTCATTCTTCCTGGACATGGGACAAGAAATTGGGACCCATTGAACAGCTGGAACACATGGTTTCCTGGCTGGCTTGCTGAACTTTAGGCAGGAGCTAATAGGACTTCATGCTGTAGCCCTCCTGCCCTCTGCCAGCACTAGGTGGCCACCCCATGCAACAGAAAGCAGCAGCATGGCCAGTGGGACTGAAAGAGCTGTAACACAAACAGACTAAAACACACCCCCTCAGATGCCCCACTGACACCCCCTGCTCATCACACTGCAGGCAACAAGAAGGAGAGAAGAGCTGTGGCCCTAGCCCAAGCTAGGGCTGTGACATCTTGTAATATCCTCTTTGGGCTCTGCAGTTCCTGACATCTCTGAGCTTTCAGGCACTGCTGCATTCCCCTTGTCCAGATGCTGGTGACCGCATCAGGAGCCACTTGTGGTATATCTGATCCAGTCATGCCACAGCCTCACACACAGTCAGCACCTGTGCCAGCATCTGGAACTCCTCGCCCACCACAGAAGCCAACATGCGTTGCTGTGAACAGTGGCCAGACCCTATGCCCACTCACTCACACACTCCTCAACACTCTGTGCCTGACTCACTCTTGGCAGGTGTGGGATCTGTAGCACGAACTGAGCACAGCCTGGAGGGCCAAGTGGGTGGAACAAGCCCAGCAGGCATGAGCAAAACTCAAGCAGAGGCGCCACTGGCCACAGAGGTTTCCAGCTGGCAGAGACACCTGAAGGATCCTGTGACAATGGCAAAGGGTACTTTTCTGTTGTAATTATATCAAAGATCCTGATATGGGAGGATTGTCCTGGATTATCCAAGTAAACCCAGTGTAATCGCAAGGGTCCTTCTAAGTGAGAGAGGGAGGCAGGAGGGCCAGAGTCAGAGAAGAGGTGCAATGGACGCAGAATCCCAAACGATACAAAAAAGAAGCCATGAATGCAGGTGGCCTCCAGAAGACAGGAAAAGCAGGAAAATGGATTCTACTCTAAAGCCCCCAGAAAGAATGCAGCCCTCCTGACATTGTGATTTTAACCCAGAAAGACTCATTTCAGCATTCTAACTGCCAAATAACTTGTGGTCATCTAACTACCAAGTTTTATTATCTTTTTTTTTCATTTTTTTAATTGTACTTTAGGTTCTGGGGTACATGTGCAGATCATGCAAGACTGTTGCATAGGTACATACATGGCAATGTGGTTTGCTGCCTCCATCCCTCCATCACCTATATCTGGCATTTCTCCCCATGTTATCCTTCCCCAACCTTCCCACCCTGCACTGTCCCTCCCTAGCTGCCCAAACAGAACCCAGTGTGTGATGCTCCCCCCCTGTGCCCATGTGTTCTCATTGTTCAACACCTGACTGTGAGTGAGAACATGCAGTGTTTGATTTTCTGTTTTTGTGTCAGATTGCTGAGAGTGATGGTTTTCAGCTTCATCCATGCCCCTGCAAAGGACATGAACTCATTGTTTTTTATGGCTGAATAATAGTCCATGGTGTATATGTGCCATATTGTCCTTGTCCAGTCTATCATCTATGGGCATTTGGGCTGGTTCCAGGTCTTTGCCATTGTAAATAGTGTCACAATGAACATACATGTGCATGTGTCTTTATAATAGAACAATTAATAATCCTTTGAGGGTTTCTTTTTTAGTTGAGTCTCTACCAGATTTTGGTATCAGGATGATGTTGGTCTCATAAAATGATTTGGGATGGATTCCCTCTTTTTGGATTGTTTGGAATCGTTTCAGAAGCAGTGGTACCAGCTCCTCTTTGTATGTCTGGTAGAATTCAGCTGTGAACCCATCTGGACCTGGACCTTTTTTTAGTTGGTAGGCTGTTAATTGTTGCCTAAACTTCAGCCCTTGTTATTGGCCTATTCAGGGTTTCAACTTCTTCCTGGTTTAGGCTTGGGAGGGTGCAAGTGTCCAGGAATTTATCTATTTCTTCCAGGTTCACTGATTTATGTGCATAGAGTTGTTTGTAGTAATCTCTGATGATAGTTTGTATTTCTGTGGAATGGGTGGTGATATCCCCTTTATCTTTTTTTTATTGCATCTATTTGATTCTTCTCTTTTTTCTTTTTTATTAATCTGACTAGCAGTCTGTCTATTTTGTTGATCTTTTCAAAAAACCAGCTCCTGGATTTATTGATTTTTTGAAGGGTTTTTTTGTGTCTCTATCTCCTTAAAGAAAAGGACTTTCAACCTAGAATTTCATATCCAGCCAAACTAAGCTTCATAAGCAAAAGAGAAATAAAATTTACAAACAAGCAATTGCTGAGAGATTTTGTCACCACCAGGCCTGCCTTACAAGAGCTCCTGAAAGAAGCACCAAACATGTAAAGGAAAAACCAGTACCAGCCACTCCCAAAACATACCAAATGGCAAAGACTATCATCACAATGAAGAAACTGCATCAACTAACGGGCAAAACAACCAGCTAACATCAAAATGGGAGGATCAAATTCACACGTAACAATGTTAACCTTAAATGCAAATGGGCTAACTGTCCCAATCAAAAAACACAGACTGGGAAATTGGATAAAAAGTCAAGACCCATCACTCTGCTGCATTCAGGAAACCCATATCACATGCAAGGACACACATAGACTCAAAATAAAGGGATGGAGGAAGATTTACCAAGCAAATGGAGAGGGGAAAAAAAAAAAGCAGGAGTTGCAATTCTAGTCTCTGATAAAATGAACTTTAAACCAACAAAGATCAAAAGAGACAAAAAAGAGCATTACATAATGGTAAAAGGATCAATGCAACAAGAAGAGCTAACAATGCTAAATATATACACACCCAATACAGGAGCACCCAGATACATAAAGCAATCTTAATGACCTACAAAGAGACTTAGACTCCCACACAAAAATAGTAGGAGGCTTTAACACTCCACTCACAATATTACATAGATCAACAAGATAGAAAATTGACAAGGATATCCAGGACTTGAACTCAGATCTGGACCAAGCAGACCAAATAGACATCTACAGAACTCTCCACTCCAAATCCACATAATATACATTCTTCTTGGCACCACACTGCACGTACTCTAAAATTGACCACATAATTGGAAGTAAATCACTCCTCAGCAAATGCAAAACAACAGAAATCATAACAGTCTCTCAGACTACAGTGCAATAAAATTAGAACTCAGGATTAAGAAACTAACTCAGAACCACACAACTTTATGGAAACCAAACAACTGGCTCCTGAATGTCGACTGGATAAACAAAGAAATGAAAACAGAGGCCGTGCGCAATGGCTCACGCCTATAATTCCAGCACTTTGGGAGGCTGAGGCGGGTGGATTACGAGGTCAAGAGATCGAGACCATCCTGGTCAACATGGTGAAACCTCGTCTCTACTAAAAACCCACACAAAAAAATTAGCTGGGCCTGGTGGCGTGCACTTGTAGTCCCAGCTACGTGGGAGGCTGAGGCAGGAGAATTGCTTGAACCCAGGAGGCGGAGGTTGCAGTGAGCCGAGATCGCGCCACTGCACCCCAGCCTGGGTAACAAGAGCAAAACTCCATCTCAGGAAAAAAAAAAAAAAACGAAATGAAAACAGAAATAAATATGTTCTTCAAAACCAGCAAGTATGAAGACATAATGTACCAGAATCTCTGGGACACTGTTTAAAGCAGTGTCTAGAGGGAAATTTTTAAGAATAAATGCCCACATGAGAAGTGAGGAAAAATCTAAAATCGACACCCTATCATCAAAATTGAAAGAGCTAGAGTAGCAAAAATTTTTATTATCTTAAGCCACAAAATTTGTGATAATTAGAAAACGAATAAACCAAGTTTCATTACCACTTCAATTCCATGAACTGCAGCCCTTTTGGGTCTTCTTTCCTCAGCTCACTACAGCTGCATCTTTTTTTTCCCGAACACCTGAGAAACTTCATGAAGAACATAAATTCAGAGGATGCTTTAGGATTTTCTTCCCCAGATTCAGATCCAGAAGTGCAGAGAATATCAAGTTGCATCCCCACCCCCAGCCTCCTTACCTCCCATTCCTGGGTAGAGACTGGTTCAAGTGACCAGTGGTTGTCAATTTGGCTACAAAGCACAAAGATTTTAAGGCTTTGCTGCACCTGAAGAACTTTTACAAACTAGGATGCCCAGTTCTCACTCCTTACCAATTAAATTAGCACACCTGCAATAGAACTTTAAGTGTCAGCATTATTTAAACCTTCCCAGATGATTTCAGGATGCAGCCTAGTTTATGAATCACTGGATTAGACAATTCTTCATTACTTTTTGGGAAATGATAATAACTCAAAATAGAAATCTGGCTGCATTCCACCTTAGTGTATAGAATAGTCCAACTGTCTCAATCTTTCTTTTTCCTGTCCCTGGCACAGTACACCCCAAATTTTTCCAGCAATTGGTAGCCAAGCCTGAACCCTAACTGCAGTATGATATCCTGAGTTGGAGTGGGTTCTGGCACCAAAGGAAAAAAAAATACATTAGTTGAAAGACTGGTGGAATCCAAATAAAGTGTGAAGTTTATTTAATAATGTTGTATGATAATAGTGATGAACCATACTTACATCAGATTAGGTGGAACTGGATAACAGATATGCAGGGAGTCTTTGTACTCTGTTTATGACCTTTATTATTCAAAAATAAAAAATATAATTAAAAACAAAGCCTGAACAAATGATCCCAGAGTGACATCCAGGACCCATATTAGATCTTACTCACTGGAATAGAGCAAAAGCCTTGAAAGAGTCAAGATGTGTCTGCCAAAAACTGGCATTCCTCCTCCTAGAAAGATTCTAATTTTTACAAAACTGGGCACCTCTCGATTCTGAGTTAACTAATAATTTAAATTTGCTTATTATAATAGAAAGTTTTTAGATTAATTTAACAAAGTCATATAATGTTGCTTCAATCTAATTGCCTGCTTAGAATCCTTCACAACAAACCATGCATGCTCACAGCCCTTGTAATTATAGAATGCCTCTAGCTTTGTGGGGATCACTCAAAAACCAGCAAGATTAGGACTGGGCCATCTTTATCCATTGACATGTTTCTGTCAACAGTTTAAGTGTCCCAGGTGGGATGTTTTCCTGCTCATTTCCAAAGTAAGCCTCTCCCTAGTGGTCTGGCTATACTTGGTGTCACATTAAATAATTATAATAATAACGTTTAAAAAACTAAAGAGAGAAAAGTGTTAATCCAGAAACCTTAAAAGTGCAGTAGTTCATTGACAGGATGGTAACAGGTTTCACAGCGCATATCACAACACGCAGCCATTTGCTGAAAATTCTTCTGGGTCATTCTCCTGCCCTGGTGTCTCTCATTTGTGAGATCTTACCATACTGCCTGTTCATGGGATGCCTACACTCACTTCCACACAAGTAGCCCATTCACTCTCTTTCAGAAAAGAGACCTCGCAATGTTGACCCGGCATCCAAGCCCATCCGCTTTCCCTACTTGTGGGAAGTAGTCCCAAAACCCACTTCCAATGCTTTTCTCAGGAATATCAGCCCTTCTAGAATTCTGGCTACCTCATTACGTTTTCACTGATATTGACTGTAATTGGGGATCACTTTACAATGGCAAGTGTAATTGTAGAATCTGTTAATAGGAACTTTAATCTGTTGAAAAAGTTCACAGAAAATAATATTCAATGACCTTAAAAGTGGCTTTCAACCAATGCAGTGGTGAAGCAAGAGTAATTAGACTTAGCAAATAAAAATATACAATATCCAGTTAAACTGGAATTTCAGAAATACTTTTTTTTTTTTTTAGAATTAGACCATACTTGTACCAAAAAAGTTACATATTATTTGCCTAAAACTCAAATTTAACTGGAAATCCTATATTTTATCTAGCAACTCTAAGAGTAAATTAAGTTATCCAAAGAATGCCTTTCGGTGTAGGCCAGTGCTAAAGCCACAACCCCCTAAGGCTTTAAATGATACTAAAAGACATCCTTTTTAAGAAGCCAAAAACAGATAAGTGACTTTGACATTTAACGATCCTATCTATGAGTAATGCTTTTTCTTTCTCTCATACTTTCTGCAATACCTTTCCATAAGTGTAATTTACTTTTGATGTTTATGATAGTCCTATAGATAACCATTTCAAAGAATAATAAAATTACTTTGTGCATTTCTCTGTAACTAGGATAGATTCTCCAGAACAGAAAGAAAGATAGTACCTACCAATAGGTGATAACAAAATAGCACAATCCAACTTTTGCTTTTAAAAACAAAGTAATGTTATCCTAGAGCCTGCTGGGTGAACTATATATGCTGTAGATAAGTGTTTTTCTGCAAACATTAAACAAAGTTGTTCCTTAAAAAATTGCTTGCCTAAAATTTGCTGTGATATAAAATGCCATTTTTATAATTGTATAAAAAATAACCATTGAAAAACAGGTCATTGTATCTGACTGCAGCAGATGACTGTTTGCTTTCTTTTGACTTCACAATTTGAGTTTTCTGTTTTTTTGTTTTTGTTTTTGTATTTTTACTTTATGAGAGTCTTAAATTAGTACTTAGTAATTAACATACACATTAAAATTGAAAGTTTAAACAAATGCCCCCATTTGACTTTAAATTATTTTTTTACCTTTATCTATTACATTCTAGAGAAATAAATTATTCTTTTAAGAAGCTTTATATTTTTTGTTACATGTTTAAGAAGCTGATAACATAATAAACAGAATCTTTACATTTCATTTTAAATTCACACAAACACTAGCAAAAGATAAATATAAAATGATTCTCCAAAACAATTTTCATTGTATTTACCAGATTATACATTTTATAGCTTTCTAATATTCTGAGACATTATGTCTAGTGGTATAAGTGTCCTGAATCATTAAGTTTTTATTCCACAAATTATTTCTCAAAGCTTTGTTAAAATGCATCAAAATATAAAATTATATTTCTCACCAGTAATTGCAGTATCTCATCCTTTTTCTTAAACATCCACATTCATGTTTATTGTCATAAATAATATCTACATAGAATCACCAAATTCTTAGTTCAAGCTTGCTATTTTCATTTGAATCACCAAGCAATCATCATTACAACATTCCAAATCTGAGCAGTCAAGTTTAAAGAATAAGTAATAACATTATGACAAAATATAGAAACAATACTTATGCCATGATCATAATAACAAAATTCCCTGCGATCTGTAAAAATTTAGTTATTTAGGCTTTTCCTATCATGACTTCATTAGATACTCATAACAATCCTATGAAACAAATATTTGATTATCATTATTGTTATTTAATACATGAGGACATGGGCTCAGGGTGGTTAATGACTTGTGCCTGAGGCTATAACATTATTGAGGGTCGGGCCGAGCCTGAATCAGTGCTCATTAATTTTTGAACACCAGCCCATGTTCTCTCTGGTGTTTGTAGGAGAAAAAAATTCTGGAGCTATAAGGAAAAGCAAAGAAATCATTTTGAAGGTAGAGAGAAACCAGCTGAAACCATTTGAATAAAGAGAATGATGAGAAAATATTTTTTATGCCACCTTTAAAAAACAGAACCATGATATTCTAAATTGAACCTCAAGGTTAATCCTAAGTCTTAAGAATCCACATGTAAGATAGCAACAAGCGCTAACAGAAATGGCCAGAGCCACCAAAACAAAGATAAATTTTACAGGGTCACAGATGGGGAATTATTCTTCCACTGATGACTCCTCCAAATTCTCCTATCCAAAATAACGCTCCCTCTCCTCCAAATCTGTTAGCACATAGCATTTCCCTTAGGACATGCATCATGCTCTACCTCCATGGGCCTTGACTCTGGATGCACATTTGAATCATGTGTTGAGCAGTTTAAATAATACAGATTCTTGGTATCCACAGTATATTAGCTGAATCAGATTCTCAGAAAATAGGGACAAGAACTTCCTCTGTTTAAAAATATTCTCAGGCATCCCTGATGCACAGTTAGGTTTATCTTTTATTTTCGTAATTTTTGGGGGGGTACATAGTAGGTGTATCTATGTATGAGGTGCGTGCATTGTTTCAATATAATGTGAAATAAACACATCATGTAGGATGGAACATATCCGTCTCCTCAAGCATTTATCCTTTGAATTACAAACACTTTAACTGCACTCTTTATTTTAAAAATGAATACTTAAGTTATTATTGACCACAATCTTTAAAAACCAAGCCATAAATTTATAACCTATTGATGGCATTCAAGCAATGTTTACCAAGCATGTACTATATGGGAGAAATGAAAAGCAGGATCTGAACAAGATCCAGAACCTTTCTTTAGAGGATTGATGACTGGTTGGGAAATAGAGATCTATACATAAGTACATAATAAATGCAATATTAATGCAACTACTATTTTAACTGTGCAATAGATATCACTTATAAAAACTATCATGGTTAATCTGTGGAATTAGATCTTGTAGGGGCTATACTTACTCTACATTCCGCACCACATTTAGTACAATGCTGTAGCACACGTTGCCTGAATCCTGTGACTTGGAATTATTAACAGCCATGTATTATTGTTTTTAAACTCTGACTTTTAAAGTTTAATTCTATGTATATAATACAGAAAGTTCTTTTTTATAAGAAGCAAAGCTGTTTTTCCAACTCTTCCAACACCCATGCTTGCTGCTGACGGCAGGCTCTCCATTTTGTTAGAAGTTGCTTCTATCTCTTACCTACACGTTTCAAAAAAACTGTTACTACTGCATTTCTTGAATTTTAGGTTTAGACATATCTGTTTATTTCTGTACACTATTCCTCTCAAGTAATTATATTTTCTCCTCCGTCTTCAATATAATAACATACAATTATCTTTTAAATCAGTATTCAGTCTTTGTATTATTATATACAGACATTATTCAAAAATCAAGCCACTAATTCTAAACTGATGTGCATTTTAAAATTATTTCTTTGGTGGTAACAATTGCTTCTTTTAGTTCCATATATATACATATATGTGTATGTGAGTATATATATACATGTATATGTGTATGGACATTTATATCTGTATAGTTCTATGTCTGTGTGTGTATATATACATATGATTACCTGATGTGTTTGGTTATAAAATTTAACCACAATAAAAAAAGTTATAGGCTTGAGCTGCTAGATTTGTAACTGAGTTAAGAGTTAATCATAGATAGATAGATAGATGATAGATAGATAGATAGATAGAATTTTAAAATATGTCAATGTGGCCAGAGCAGAGTTAGTAAGCAAGAAAGTAGAGGAGGTGTGGATCTGAGTATACCAGAGATCCATTAAATGCTTTGAGCACAGAAATAACCTGACTTTTAAGAAAATTAATCAAGCTTTTGTGTGAAAAAAGAATATTGGTTGAAGAGTTTGGGACAGAGGGAAAACGTGGAAGCAGGTGAGATACTAATGGTACCAACTAATGGCCAGGAAGTGGCTGCAGAGGTGGTGAGAAGTTGTCAAACTCTAGATGTATTTTGAAGGTGGAGCCAACAAAGTTTCTTTAAGATTTCTTTCCTTTTTAAAAATAACAGCTTTGTTGAGATATAAGTCATATACCATACAGCCCACCCTTTTAAACTGTACCATTCCATGGCTTTTAGTATATTCACAAAATTATGCAATAATCGTCACTATCTCATTCCAGAACAACTTTGTAAGATTTAAGTCTAGGTGCAATGGCTCATGCCTGTAATACCAACATTTTGGGAGGCCCAGGTGGGAGGATTACTTGAGACAAGGAGTGGGAAACTAGCCTGGGCAATGCAGCCATGATCATGCCACTGCACTCTAGCCTGGGCAACATTGCAAGACCCTGTCTCTTAAAAAAAAAAAAAAAAAAAAGCCTTTAGGATTTAGGATTTAACATTGTTTTCAACCTTTCAGAAACGTGATTTTGGTCCATTATCCAATGCACCTAGGTTGAAATAAACCTAAGTGGAAATGGTTTAATGACCAAAATTATTATGTAGGAAATGACTATATCAGTGTCAATGCTGCTCAATTAGCAGTTTGTATCTGGATGGCTATGTTGAGCATAATTTAGGGAAATATTCAGGGTGAATGTGACATGGTCATTGGAAGGGAGAGAGGTGTCATCCGCTCTGAATTTTCCATGCTAGGCCTAGAGATTTATCCAGAACAGAGAAGGAACTCCCTATGAGTGTGCCGTGACAGAGCGCCACACTTGCTGCCTCATGTACCACCTGGAAGCAAGATATCATGGTGTATAACTTGTAATGCTATAGAGTGTGAAGAGCATCACCACCTGCAATAGTTTTAAACTTTGACAAATTTCAGTAATCTGTTCATTTCAAATATATTTTCATCCTTCATCCAACCACTGACTGTGTTATAATAAACCAGCTATTAAATTTTTCTTAGTTTTAGTTTCTTACCTAACAAATTCCACCCCAAATCTGAGCTAATGTCTGATGGGAGTTTGCAGGAGCTCAGGGTGCAACCTCTTACACAGAGCATTAAGAAAATATCACCTAGTTGGTATACATTTTGTTGCAAAGTTAATGGCGCTAAGAAAATAAGACTTGGTGAAAATACCTTTAACTTTAAAATTCTCTGTATATTTAAGAAGGTAAATAGTGGAGTCTTCCTGGACATGTTAGTATGACAGTTCCTTATGCAATTATTAGTATTTGAAAAGCCATAATGAAAAATGCAGAAAGTGTATCTGTGCTAACAAGGGATGGAACTATGACAAAATCCTGGTTAGTGAAACCCAAAGTTTGATGACCGAATGTGTATCTCAGAAGGAAAATATTCTCAGAATTGAACAATTTATAGAAATTTCATCCCTTCACAGGTAGACCAGATGTCAAAATTTGGTAAATAACAATTCAACTATTAGCACATAATTGTGATACCTCTACTTCAGGAACAGCTAAGAAATTCAGCTATAGGAGTTTGTTTCATCTAAAACCAGTAGACCTTTATAAAACCTGGATAATATTCATCAAACACTCTGCATGACTACTGAGAACCAAAATTAGGTTAGGCAGGACAAGGGTCTTAAGACAGCCATGACTATAAACATAATTTTAGACAGTTATTGATGATCAAATATTAGACTTATTTTCTACTACTAAATAAAATTTTGGTGAAGGTTTTTATGTCTCCATCCTTGCATATGTTGAAGAAGAAACTATATTTAATTGCTTGTGACAGTTAATTATTAGTAGAATTACTTTTTCTGTACTCACCATTTATGTATGTAAATTGCCTCTTACAGAAACTAGACAAGACAAGGATAGGAAAAGGGAGCGTTATAAAGGGGCGAGAAAAATAAATAAGATGAGAGAGAATAAAGTATTTAAGATGTAAATTTAAATGAATAAAATGAGAAAGAAACAATGAGTGAAAAGAAAAATGAGAGAATAAGTGTTAAGAGAAAGAAATGCCAAAAGTGTGATGATATGGGGCGACTCCACAGTTATCCTCAAAACGTATTCAGTAGCTTTATTGGTTATCTGGGTTTTTTTTGTTTGTTTGTTTGTTTGTTTTGACAGAGTCTTACTCTGTCACCAGGCGCCAAGCTGGAGTGCAGTGGCACGATCTCGGCTCACTGCAACCTCTGCCTCCCAGGTTCAAGCAATTCTCCTGCCTCAGCCTCCCGAGTCGCTGCGACTACAGGCGCACGCCACCACGCCCAGCTAATTTTTGTATTTTTAGTAGAGACGGGCTTTCACCATGTTGGCCAGGATGGTCTCCATCTCTTGATCTTGTGATCCGCCCGCCTCAGGCTCCCAAAGTGCTGGAATTACAGGCTTGAGCCAGATTATATGTTTTATTGAACATATTGCCTAATGGAAGAATGATTCTCTAGGAATCATTACATAGGCAGCACTATAGGATCACAAGGTATACCCCGACTTGGGTAACTGTGATGAAAGTGGAAAAACAGGATGTAAGGAATGAGGTCAGATGAATGCAGAAGTGTCTCAAAAATTAAGTTCGTGCCTGAGGTGCTTCATTAGCATCTTTTATTATGTTGACATGGAAGGAAGGCTGAAAAATAAAAAATGACGACAAAATCTTATCCATTTTGTTTTGGTCTGTCTGAAGAAATGTGATATTTGAAATAGATGAGTATCACCTTGGAGGCTTAAAAGATGGATCCCCCAAATTCTTTTGCTGCTAGCACATTCCAAAGCAAAAGAAAATCTTCAAGAAGTCCTCAGCTTCTTGTCTGTTGGGTAAATATAACGCCTCAGTGAAAATCCTGTAAGAGGATATGACAGCTGGATGATAAAATTGATATTTGGTAGTCACCCAGAAGCTTCCCAAATGTCAAATATTATCTCATACAAGTTAATCTCTAAAGAGAGATTATATTAACTGGTTGACTATAGGATGTGGTCCCTTGAACCTGTATTTTTCCATATAAATTGTTAAATTGGCCTTGTGGTGTCTGCATCAATCTGTTGTGACACTGATCAGGGAACCTCCTTTACTCTGGATACACTGACAAAAACAAATTTTAAAAATAAATCTGAAGATTTGATGCATGATTATGGTGACCATAACAACAGATCACCATACATGCAGACTCTGTAGTGGGTCAATCGTTCTTCCTAAAGACAGAGTAGGTCATTTCACCATAACCACACATCTAAGATTCATGCTTCTCTCTTTAAAGGCTACCCAAAGCTTCACCTAAAACTTTGGAAAAAGGTATTGCATCTCTAAGTAATAAAACACAAATATATTTGAATTAGTTTTTGCAAAACAGTATATGGAATGTACGTATTTGCAAAACAGAGATGTGGAAAAGCATTTCATTTGTCCTCATGCAATTATAATAAACAAAAAAAAAAAGCAAGCTGTTGGGAAATAATTTTCCTTTATCCTTAACCTCTTTTAGTTTATATGGCGTTAGAGAGGCCAATAAAATCACAATCTCTGTTTCTAAAATACTCCATCTGTTCCTGCTGCTTATTCCCTATCTTGAAGGCTGAATCCTTTTGCTTCCCAATTATCCTCAGTATTCAACTGTGATAATGACAAAGAGAGTGGTAGAAGAGAGCATGTGGAACTAAGAAATGGTGATTGGGTTTCAATGAAAATATGCCTAGTGAGAAATAGAGAGAGAGGGAGATGCATAAAATCTAGACAATATCACCAGAGCTTTGTAATCATCCAGAGCTTAATTTGCACGTTTTGACTTCCAGATAAACTTCATCCTGCATATATTGTTTCTATCCTGCATGTGACATTTACAACTAACCATGATAAATAAGAAAAGGGAAGGACCTAAAGTTTATTGAGCACCCACTATGTATCAGAAATTATATATGCATAATTAATTTTCCCCATAAGCATTTTCATTTTAAGGATGAGGGAGATAAGCCTTAGAGTGGCCAAGGTTACATGACGAGGTAAGTGTTAGAATTGGGAATTAGACCAAAAGAACTGTCTGATATTGTGGCCTATGCTGTTTTCAGTATACCACCCTGCCTCTACTCATGAGTAACATTTTTCCATATAGAGAAGCTCAGGGCTTTATAATGAGATACACATGAGTTTGAATCCCAGTCCTGCTATTATCTAAGGGTAATTTTGGGCTAGTTACCTTTCTGAATTTGTTTCCTCTTCTGCAAAGATCAGCCTGTGTCCAAAAGGCTCATGCTAGAGATCAACAGGTTTGAATCAATCAGCTACACACCTTACTGGGATTTTACATGCATCAAGCAAATCTCCATCTGTATTTTACTTATGAAGAGAATGTCTACATGCTTTATAGGCAACCCAGGTGCCTCTTGGTTTTTGTATTTTTGGTTTTTTGTCTTTTGTGTGTTTTTTAAGACAGAGTTTCTCTCTTGTTGCCCAGGCTGGAGTGCAATGGTGTGACCTTGGCTCACTGCAATGTCCGCCTCCTGGGTTCAAGCAGTTCTCCAGCCTCAGCCTCCCAAAAAGCTGAGATTACAGGTGCCTGCCACCAGGCCCAGATAATTTTTGTATTTTAGTAGAGATGGGGTTTCATCATTTTGATCAGACTGCTCTAGAATTCCTAACCTCAGGTAATCAACTTACCTTGGTGTCCCAAGGTGCTGGTATTACAGGCGTAAGCCACCACTTCTGGCCACATTTTACTGTTATTTATCAGTCTTCTGTGAAACTGTTTAATGTTGATCAATCTCCCTGGATCTAATCAACTCTGATGCTTTAACAGAATTTAGTTCTTAGAGCCTTACACTGAGAAGAAAACCTAAGGCCATGGAAAAGGCAAAAAGGTGGTGCTATCTTGGGAATCTTGCAGGTCAATGAATAGTTAGATAACTTTTCCATGGTAATATTCCTGTATTTTCTGCCTGCAGAAATAACAAACTCCCATATAATAAGCAGAGGGAATAACAGAGAGGTAGAACTTTCAAATTTCCAATGTTGATGGGCCATAACTAGGGTAACTATAACTATAAATAGTGCAGTCTAACAAAAGCAGCATGGACTTTGAGTTCAGCTCTCATCTTCCATACTTACTAGCTGTGTAACTTTGGACAGGTTACTTAAACTCTGATAGTTTCCTGATGTGTAAATTAGCGATGCTATCACATGTTAGTATCAGATAGTGTATGATGCTGGCAAGACCTGGATGTGAAGGAAATAAGAATGTTTTCTGAAAGATAAACTAAAAGATTAAAGTAAAAGGTATATAACAAATAGTAAAAAGTAAAACTAAAGAGGCAAAATGGCTCCAGTGTTGATATATTTGACTGAAATTTGACCTATCTATAGAAATAATGTATCAACTAGAAAAGGGAGTAGGGAGTATCAAAAAAAAATCACAAAAGGCAAAAGTTAGAAATGTCCATCTACTACCCATCAGCAGATAATTCTATGCCTATTGTGAAATAAAGGGGAGGCATTAAGCCATCTTAAACTAACACCATGAGGTTACATGAACTATTCTTATTTTGTCAAATTCTCACTGATCAACTGAAAACTTGGCATCCCTCAAATTCTACCTGAGAAATAGCTGTTCCTAAAAACTATCTCTTGACCCTCTATTATGCTAATGGTGTTGAGTATTACTGTTTCTGCAATATATTTTTTTCTCATCATCAGTCAAATAGCTAATGCATATCTCACAAGTATCTATTACGTGCCTGGAAATGCATGAGAGGTATTAGAAAAAAAAAAAAAAGGCACCAAACAAAACACAAACATTTTAGGCCCCACAGAGCAAACTAGAGAATTTCACTGCATGTTGATCAGCTTTCCTTTCATTTTTAGACATATTTTTCATGAGCTCATTCAACGTATGCTGATATTGTGTCATGTCTACTTCTAATGTCTCACCAAATTAGGTTATTAGAGCTGAAAATCATGTCCAGATTCCTAACTGAGGTAAATTCATTTAAAAGCAAAATGCTTTTATTTGACTTTTCTTGGGGAAATTTAAGATTTTATGTGAGTGGTAAAACCTTAACATCACAGCAGCAAGTAAGGCATCTAATTTGTTTTCTAAGTTTCTTACATGAATTTGTGAAGATCAGAGACAAATTATTTGATACCTTGGATATAGTGGCAAGTGTCTGGTAGCTGCTCAATCACTAACAACAGCAGTAATATCAATAAGAGTTAAAAAACAGCACTAACAGTTATCTCAAATCTCGTTCAATAATAACAGGTGAAGTTGTGTTACTTGTGTTTTTGTTTGTTCATTTTTTGTTTGTACAGATACTTTAACTGAAACACAGAGAAGTTATTTTCCCAATGCTAGACTGTTAGCAACTTAGCAGGATTAGTAAGCAAGCTAAAGCTTAAATTCAAGCAGTCTCACTACAGTCTTGCATTTTAATACACCATGTAAATATGGCTTTTTATATACCATAGCATTATTTTTATTCTTATTATGGGATTATTATTGTTCTTATTATTAATAACAGCAGTTAGAGTTTCTCAATCTATAAACAAAATAAATTTAATTGACTGGTTTGACAATGATTGAAAAATTGATTAATTCAGCATGGTTTCTGAAATTGGATTTATAATTCATATTGGGATTACACCAACAAGATCATAAAATAAATGTTTAAATCTACAATGACAATGAATTAATGTGAAAAAACTGATTAATGTACTTTTCCCAAAGCACTAGTTCCTACTAAATGGAGAGGCTAAATATTTAAATGCAATACAATACCCATAACATTTCTTTAAAAATTCTTTTAAATGCGAAAAGTAAACAAAATTAATTTGGAATGATAAGTATGGCCACAAATATTCTTCACAATGAATAAGGAAGGAAGATACACTCTTTTAGTTATAAAAATATATTTCAAAGATACATAAAACAAGATTATAGAGATGATAAGATAGAATAAATCTATACTATATACTACAGTTTAAAGTCATGTAGACATATATTTAATCTATGTGACTATAAGACAATGTTGATATTAAAATAAATATAAAAGAATAAATCATTCATTAAGTGGTTCTGAAATAACTAATTAGCCATTTCTATAAAAACTTGACAAAATGAATTTTGTATTCTTGTATGAAATAATAATTTCAAATATATGAAATACTTGTGTACAGAATAAGAAACAATATTGCTCATAAAATATAGGAAAACATCATACTTTTGGTGATAGAGACAACCTTTCTATGAATGATATATAGAAAAACCATGTAGAAGAAAAATAGATACCACCTCATTTTGAAACAGTGATACCTCAAAAATTCCGCTATTAGAGTGACAAACTAGGAAAGTAATTTGAACTTGTATAAACAGAAGACTAATATCTTTAATTTTAAATATCTCTTATTTAAAAATACTAATAGAAAATTTGTAAAAGATGTCAACAAATAAAATGTAAAAATAGACAGAGTCAATAAAGTGGCAATGCAGTCACCAAGGCAGAAGAAGCAGGAATCAAGAGCAGAGACCAGTTCTTACCTGAGGACAACTCCTAGGGAAGCATGAGTGCAGTGCAGGTGGGGTAGCCCACTCTTGCTATGGGCCTCTGGGATCCTAGTTACAAAAGCTCCCAAGACACCAATAGACATCTGAATTGGCAGGGGAATCTGCTCAGAGAGTAGGCAGAAACAGAGCTTCAGCCTGCTCAGAGGCCAGGGGATTTCGTGAGCAGGGTAGCTCGGAGTAGAACACAGTCATAGGTGCCCATCGCCCAAGACTCTCTATTTCCTTTAAGTAGCTATACCCCAGCTGACCACCAGGCCAAGAGAGAACAAGGTCATCTTTACCCTCGTGGGACTGGGACACATTTGTTCAGCAGGCCTCCCTGCCTGCCAGCACTTCCCAAGATCCCTGCCTGGCTGCTCCTACAGGAGTATGTGCACTAGTGGTGGAGAGGGTTCGGGGATGGGAAGTAGGTGAGAGAAAGAAGGACTTTTACTGTTGAATCAGGGGTCACATATGCAGGTGTGTTATGAAGATGTATTTCATGGTGCTGAGGTTTGGGGTGTGACTGAACCCTTCACTGTTGTAGGCAGCTGAGATGATCAGCTGCAGATTCTTGCAATCCCTGAAACATCCTGATTTCCTGAAGCTAGAAATATTGTTCCCCAGTGCTTCCCAAGGGTTTAAGATCATCTATTTCCATACTTAACTACCATTCTGCCTAAAATATCTAGGATAGTTCCTGTTTTATTTTTTCACTGATCCTCTCATGATCCACATTCCAAATTCCTTTTCTAACCTGAATAGTTTTTATTGTCTTAAATTGAAATCCACTTTGCATTTTTATCTGAGAAGCAAAATTCAGACTTACAGCTGACCTCTTAAAAGGAACCATAAAAGCCAGAAGATAATGGAGCAGCATCTTTACTAGCAGTAGCAGGGGCTAATGGCTGGGGAGAGATGCAAGGGCAAGGTCTAGATTGTTGGTAATGTTCCATACATTGGCCTGGGTGCTATATACATGGACGTGTGCGCTTTGTAAAAACTCCTCTAGCTGTGCACTTGCAAGCTGTGTCCTTTTGTATCTATATACTTCAGTTAAAGTGTCTACCAAAGAAAACTCAGAAAAATATCTAAATCAGTATTTAGTGACACGGAGTGATGCCCACACCAGATTGTCAGGTAAACAACATGTAGACTATGATCCTACTATAATTTCATAAGTTTTAAATTAATCTATTTGATTCAATATAAATGCATGAAGAAATGCCTAAATGTATGTTCACTGAACTGTCAAATACTTTTCCTATGTCCCTGGATATAGTGGTAATTTTTACTTTCTTCAAAAGATTTTTTTCTATATTGTTTCAATTACATTTTAAAATGGGCATGATCTAATATTTCATAATAAAATGAGACAAATATTTCTGATTTATAAAATTAAAGGCTACCATCCCAAATTGGAAGTTCTCCCCATGTTAAATATGTAAATCAGCTAGTGCCAATTATAAGCAGAAGTTTTTCTAGGCTTATTGAAGCTGAAGAAACTCTGAAAAATGTTTTCCCTGCTCCTTTAAGAATTTTATAATTGTTGTTTCTTGTTTTATGGTAGTAATTTAAAAGCTTTAATAAAGTCTGATTCTTAGAATAAGGAAATTCTATTTAGAATCAATTTCTGCTAAGATCCTGTGGACTACATATTATGAAAGCCAATAATTTATTGCTGCAATTCATCTCCTGGGATTAGCACTGATAATAGCAGTAGTTTACTGACAACCACATTTAAAATAATTAAACATTTATTAACATTGCACATCAAATAAATGTATTAATTTTAAATGTCAATTTAATACCTAATTGAACGTGAGGAAATGCATACATTTCCCACTGAATTCAATTTTACACATTTCTTACTATTCAAAAGGAACTATTCCTAGAGTCAACCTCAAATGGGCTTACTTTTTTATTTCTTACTACAAACTTATCTTTCTTCAATGCCTAGTATTTCTATTGTTATCTTGATTTTCCTGAGAAAATCCTCTGTCACTCAGCACTATTCTGCCTTTCTAAGTTGGCTCTTGCTCTACAGAAGCTGGAAGCCTGGAAACTACCTTTTCTAAACTTTCATATCAGCTATCTTGTTGTTTAGAATATGCTAGGAAGGGTATTTCTGGAAGCTTGGGCATGGGGAGGGAAGAAGCAGCTTTTGCACTCTTGAGATGTTGACAGGCAGTAGCAGACTTGGAAAGTCGTGAGGTTTGCTGTGCCTTCTGGGCATTCTCTTAAGAATGCCTGCTTCGAAAATCAAACACCGCATGTTCTCACTCATAGGCGGGTGTTGAACAATGAGAACACATGGACACAGGGAAGGGAGCACTACACACTGGGGTCTGTTGGGGGGAAATAGGGGAGGGAAGAGGGGGTGGGGAGCTGGGGAGAGATAGCATGGGGAGAAATGCCAGATATAGGTGAAGGGGAGGAAGGCAGCAAATCACACTGCCATGTGTGTACCTATGCAACAATCTTGCATGTTCTTCACATGTACCCCAAAACCTAAAAGGCAATAAAATAAATAAAAAATAAAATAACAAAAAAAAAGAATGCCTGCTTCACTGTTGTAGGCAGCTGACATATCAGCTGCAGATTCTTGTGATCCCTGAAACATCCTGATTTCCTGAAGCTAGAAGTATTGCTCCCCAGTGCCTCCCAAGGGTTTAAAGTCATCTAATTCCATATTTAACTGGAATTCTGCTTAAAATACCTAGGATAGTTTCTGTTTTCTTTTCTCACTGATCCTCTGATGTTGCACCTTCCAAACTCCTTTTCTTTTTTTTTAAATTACATTTTAGGTTTTGCGGTACATGTGAAGAACATGCAAGATTGTTGCATAGGTACACACATGGCAGGGTGATTTGTTGTCTTCCTCCCCATCACCTGTATCTGGCATTTCTCCCCATGCTATCTCTCCCCAACTCCCCACCCCCCACTCTCCCTCCCCTGTTTTCCCCCAACGGACCCCAGTGTGTAGTGCTCCCCTCCCTGTGTCCATGTGTTCTCATTGTTCAACACCCACTTACGAGTGAGAACATGCGGTGTTTGATTTTCTGTTCTTGTGTCAGTTTGCTGAGAATGATGGTTTCCAGGCTCATACAAAGGACACGAATGCATTTTTTTTATGGCTGCATAATATTCCATGGTGTACATGTGCCACATTTTCCCTGTCCAGTCTATCATCGATGGGCATTTGGGTTGGTTCCAGGTCTTTGCTATTGTAAACTGTGCTGCAATGAACATTCGTATGTATGTGTCCTTATAGCAGAACGATTTATAATCCTTTGGATATATGCCCAGTAATGGGATTGCTGGGTCAAATGGAATTTCCATTTCTAGATCCTTGAGGAATCGCCACACTGTCTTCCACAATGGTTGAACTAATTTACACAAACTCCTTTTCTAACATGAATAGTTTTTCTTTTCTTAAATTGAAAGCCACTTGACATTGTTTATGCCTTGATTTGCCTTCAAAATTGACTGAAATCAGATCTGCTGTTGGTTGGGTCTATGTCAGTATTTTGGCTTATTTTTTTGTGTTTTTTCCTGAAAAAAAAATGTACGAGAAAATTGCTTTAATTTGGTACAATGAGAATAGTACCAAATAGTATTACTTGTTTAGATTAAAAAATATTTCTGTTAATACAATACGGTGCACTCTGTAATCTCATTTAATTCTCACAACAGCTAGATAAATTGAAACTATTATATCAGCATTTGACAAATGGGAAAGTGAAAACACAAAGGCATTATGAATTGGTTGTTGATGTATCTCCCCGTTCAAAAGTATGTGTTATTTCTAACACAGAATATCAACTCTTTAAACATTAACTAAAAGATGAAGGAATTCCTCTTCTTTGTCTTAGGCCCACAAGCTAGTTTGTGATTTCCATAAACTAGTATTGCCTGAAATTAGGAAGTTGGATCAAAAATTTCCAACTGTGATACGAGCGAGTTTATTTGTATATTGAATGACAACAAAGTCATGACAGTAATAATAACATCACTAAGTAGTTTGAAAATGTTGTTTACTAAACCATGAAATACTTGTATATAATTTTATTCTCCTATAAATCTATAAATCAGTCTTGCTATGATTATAAAATAACATGCCACATTAGCAGTGAAGAAAGAAACCTACATACACAGATACAAAGGTGTGAAGATAGACAATTTCCCCCCCAAGTTGCCCACGAAGAACAGAACACCAGAGCTCACATATTTTCTAGCAACACCTAATTCTGTAAAAAACAAATCACCAAGCATACTGCCCAGATAAAATGTGTCACTGCTGGCTTTCTATCAGCCTAATTAGTATGTAAACATAGATTCCTATAAATCGTTGAGTGTAGCTTTTGAACTCTTACTGGAGAGCATTTAGTGGCTATGGTTATAGTCAGTATTTAGTCCTTGGTTCAAATCCTGCCTCTGACACTTAGTCATGTAAACCTTAGTCATGTTCTGCAATGTCTCTAAGCCTTCGTTTTCCCATCAGTAAATTGCTAGTACTGAACTGAGAGGGCTGTGCTTGTGACTTAATGATGTACTGTGCATAAGGAACTAAGCAAGGTTCCAGGAACAAGTATGTTTTCAATGTTAGTGATTAGCACTTCTGGTTTCATAAGACACAGGGTTGGACGGGGAGGCAAAAGGCAAGCCAACAGCATGCATCAATGCATCATTTATGGTAAAATAGTCATCAGGAAAGAAATTTTTTAAAATTACCCTCGAACTCTACCCTGCTTTTGATAACAAATATTCCATGTCCTATGATATAATCTAATAATCATACTCACTCACTACTTTCCCTCCGGTACGAGGAACACAAAATGTGTGTCACACTGAAGTTCAGTTTCTTTCCAATGCTGTGATTTGCTCGTGGCTCACCCACAGAGCATATGGCCAACAGAACATTTTATTCTACATGCTGCACTTAAATCTTCCTTCCGGGAAGATCCTTTTTCCTTTGGGGCCTATGCATTTAAGGAAATGTACTGCAGTTCTTCTTCAATTGCCATTTAATCAAATAGATAAAGAAGATGTGCTCATATCTAGCTTTCATTTGGTTGTGCATTAATAATGTAGGAATACAAACCTGTTTGATGTGCCTTAGCAAATGCTGTCTAGTATTTTTCACAAAACCGCACCGCACTTGCTGACCCATTTGAAGTTCAGTTTTTAAGTGGGATCATGTCAGTTGAAATGGTGACAAGTAAGAGAATTATTGGAGGAAAATAGAGGTGACAGTTATCAGTTATAAGGAAGAGTACATTTACTTTTTTATAAAACAGGTTTACCTGCCCTTGCTTACCAAAGTCAGTCCCTGCATTGGTATCACTTGCATCACCAGTGTTTCTGCAACCAGGAATCTGGCAGATCAAGGTGAAGACAACTTTGACATACGTACTGACAAACTCAGATATTTGGCTATGTGTATCTTGTAATAGACGTTTTTGGTTTAACAATACCTGTAAGGATTCTTTTTTGCATCTAGCAATAAAATTTTACAATTTTATTTTGTAAGGTAGAGAAAGATATAAGAG
>NW_016107372.1:3116175-3130844 GCF_001604975.1 Cebus imitator
TTTTACTTTAGTCTCTAGACAGTAAGACACTACTAATCAGGGTAAACCAGAGCAACATTTCATGCAAACTGAATACAGTATAACCAGTATTCGAATAAATAGTAAGGATCTTTACTCTTTAAGTGACCAATTTCTCTTCAACAAGCAATTGCTACCACATTTTACACACCAGTGGTTGTTGGTAAATCATCAATCTAGTCTTAGATTTTTGTTTCTCCCATGATGGTCCTTGTTGAGCTGGCTGTCTTACAAAGTGCTGAAGATGTCCAATGGGTGAATCAGATATGATTCCATTTAATTAAGTGTTTCTGATGCATGAATTTCCCTCTCCAATGTCATCACTGTTTTCCATATATCATTCCTTGATAATTTTCACAACTATACTTTTAAAATTCAGTTGGATGGGAAGCATTTATATCTATTCGGAATCACTTGAACTCTATCATATCATCTTTATTGGTTTCATTATACGAAATTGCCAATATTACAATTTTTTATAGTTATACCTAATATCTTCACTTTGCTTTACTTATGCTCTCTACTTTTAAAACCATCTTTGTGCCTGCTTTGCAGGGCTAGGGGCAGGTGTCTTAATTCTCTAAGACACCCTATGTGGTTATACTATCAATGGTATCATCAAATACACTTTCTCCCTTGTGCTTATCACCATGTGAATCAAATGATTGTCTGGTCTTTCTAGTTAGTCTGACCTAACAAACTTTACTAACTCCGCCCTGTCCAACACATATTTTTTGTTCTGTTCTGATCCTCAGATATCAAGGATCGCTCTGTTTTCTGTCTCTGTTATCATTATTGTATTTTTATTGTTATTATTATATCAGAGACTTACATGGTCCTTGCTGTGTGCCAGCACTATTCTTGGCATTTTATATATATAAACTCATTTGAACTAATGATGTTGTCTTATTGCCTCAGCTAGCCAGAGGGATGGATGAAACATTGGACTTGTTTGAACTTCCATACAACAGAGAATTTCAGTTGAGAAGGCATCAAATGACTATGTGAAAAATGGTTCTTTAGCTCAGTAAGTAAAATCAATTCACACCTAGATATCTAATAGTGAAACAGCAGAATACAAAAATAAGAGAACATTTTGAAAGCAACTAGATCCAAAATACATTACCTACAAAGGACCAGGAATTGAATTAGCAGCAGACTTTTCAAATGAAATAAATAAAAACATAGGAAGTGGACAAATGGCAACAAAATGTTGAGAGGACACATTGTCAATCTATAATTGTGTGCTAACTTATGTATCTCTGGAGAGTAAGAACACACAAAGGCATGTTCAAAGTTTGAAAATGAGGAAATTAAAAGAGGTTCTAATATTCTTAAACTCTCTTAGAAGATTGAGAATTTTTAATTATCTATTATGTGATTTAATTGTAGCTACTGACAGAATAGAGAATGAATGTATAACATCCAATACACCTGAGAAGGAAAAATAGAATATGTTAAATTTGATCAACTTAGTAGAAAGCAGGACAAGACAAAAAGAACAATTAAAGTTATTAATAATAAAAAATAAACTTGAAGAAATAAATCTAAATATAAATTATTATGTTAATTAAATGCTCATGTTTGCAGGCTAATATATCAGATAAATTAAATACAGTTTTGTAATAAAAACAAAGTTTAAGAAAAAGTGTGAGAAATAATGTACATAAGGTACAAAGACTAGCTTTAAAAAAGATGTCTCTAAAAAAAGACTTTATGTCAAAAAACATTGTTAGAAAAAGGTTGTCATAAAACCATAAAGATTTTATGGCTCTGAATTGATACAGATTCATTAACAAAGCCTTAAAATATATTAAGTAAAATGTTTTAAATGATAGAATAAGAACAAATTTTTTTTAAAGTCATTATCTACACAAATATGGTATGCTTCTCAAAACTAATAAAAGAGATTAATTTGTAATAAGACACAAACTAATAACCATACATATTTGGAATTTGTAACTAATATGCATGGTATGTGTCCTGAAATCAACAAACTATTTTTAAATACCCATGAAAAAAATCACACAGTGGCCGTAAACTATAACTCAAAGGATCAGAATCACAGGAAAATTATTTTTTGCACAATGAAATAAACCTAGATATCACTGTAAAATAATAATTTTCTTTATAGGAAAATGAACAAGTCTAAATAAGTTAAGCATCCATTATAAAAGGGAAATTATAAAGTATTTATTAGATAATGGTACTCCTATTTTTACCTCCGCAACCCCTCACATCTGACCTTGACACTCACATATCCGTGGCTTGCTCAACGTATCAACTAGATTGCCTCAAAAGCATCTTAATTTTAACATGTCTGAAACAATCGCTAATCTTTCTTGCTAAACTTATTCCACCTGCAGTTGCCTCCATCTCACTTATAGGAACCCGGTTTTTTCCACTTCTGAAGCTGAACATCTTAGAATCATCATTAATTTTTTTTCACACACCCCATGTGCAATCCATCTCCAAATCCTATAAGCTCAGTTTCAAGACAGAACCAGAATCTGACTTTTTTATTCTCCCTCTGCCCTTACACGGACACACACACACATACACACACACAACCATTTCTCAATCAGCTCTAGTGTGGAATATGCAATAGAGTTATCAAAGGTCTTCATGCTTTCACTTCTTGCCATATATCATAGTATGTATATTGTATACATCATATGTATATGTATACATGCATATTATGTATACATCAAATATGATATCAT
The DNA here is from genome assembly GCF_001604975.1 of Cebus imitator. Lineage (NCBI taxonomy): Eukaryota > Metazoa > Chordata > Mammalia > Primates > Cebidae > Cebus > Cebus imitator. Next base: position 3,118,917 of record NW_016107372.1, read on the forward strand.
ATGTATGACATATACATATCATACATATGATATATACATCATATATAATATATACATATATATGATGTATACAATATACATCCTGTTCATATCATTACTAAATAATGCCTTTAGAAATAGATTGTAATTTTTTCTTATAGCTAAACTCTATTAAAAAGAAATTTATAATGCTGCCCTATTTTAACTTCTGTTTTTAAAATAATTACACTGATTTGTTTTGTCAGAATATATTACTACTAAATAAAATATTAGATTATTTTTATGAATAGTTTTTGTTTTTCATGCATACATCTGCAGTAATTTAATATAAAATTAATCACAAGTCTAGCTCTAAATCTCATAAATAATTATATCTATGAAGTTCACAACTCCAGGGGAGTCCATCACATATAATCAAAGGCAAATGGCAACCCCTAAAATAATGCTACAAAGGATGTTTCCTGGAAGTGTATCACATTCTGTCCCTCTGTTTGCATATCAATGAAGGTGACTGCAGTGGCTTAAATTGTTGGTCTCAATTATGGACTTCTTTATGAAAGAATAATTGACCCATAATCATGTAATAGCTTCATTTTGGATGGAGTGCCCTCACCCATGCCTTCACTTTTGGTTGGGCCATGTGATTGGGAATCCTTTGGCCTTGGGCTGTTCATGAATATGACATGGCAGAAGATTAAAATGAGTTTTTGTGGATGGTTGCTCTCTTGCATTCCTACCTCTTGTTACAAGAACATTCCACATGTAGACTCAGGTCCAGGAAAGATTATAGCCATGTGAAGCTGTCCTCAATGGACCAACACACAACTTAGAAGCAAGCCCACCTGAGTCCAACCTAGATCAGCCAAATCCTAGATGACACAGTTGTGTGATTGAGAAATTGTTGTATGAGAATGGGTTTGTGGCAGTTTATTACAGTGTTAATACGACAATAGTTGACTGTTAAAATGGTCCACAACTTTAATAGCTAAATTATATAATAAATTGTCTTTGTGATCTGTTTTGTATGAAAGTTATATTATAGTGAGTTTCCCAGAAATTTACACTATATTATTCCTGCCCTCAACCAACATCATCCCTTATATAAATACCTTGCTCTTGGTTTAATTGAACAAATATTCACTTGGCATCTCCTGGGTTTCAGGACTCATACTAGTTTCTGGAGACACAAAGGCGAATGAGGCATCATCTTGGCCTCAAATATGTGTGTATTGAAATTGAAAGAGATAGACCAGTAATACAGCAATAAAAGCCACATTATAAACGACTATACAAAAAGCCCTAAACAAAGACAACAAACTCATATGCAATAAACCAGCACTTGTGTTCGTCTGTGACTATGGGTCCAAGTTTTTGACCTGGTGGAAACCTACCCGTATGCGTGAGAACTGAAGACATGGTCTTGGTTTTTATTGGAACTATGCTCCAGGGAACTGGATCTATGAAACTGTGACCTCTGGCAACCTAATTTATTCAGAGAACTGTCAAAATACTAAAAAGTAGTTCTTTAAACTTCTGAAGAAACAAAAATAGCTTTCACAACTTGCATGCACTTAAGTTCACATGTTTTACTGATAATATTTCCTCTGAGATCCTCAAGCCAGAAAGTTATCATTTTTATCAGCTGCAAACTTCACAACACATCTTAGAGTCATTGATTAGCATGTTTTCAGACAGAATAGTGAAGGTAGGCACAGCCTACACATAAAATAAGAATCTAAAAATGCAATTAAGATAAGGGCCATTCTATGGACCTATTGAGATTGTGTGATTTAAAGAGAAAAAAAAAAATGACCTTTATAGCTAGAGAAATTTACGTTTTAACTTTCATAGAAACATCACAGATTCTATGGCAGGAAGGACTGAGGAGTGTGGCTTCATTTGGTGGGGAAAATGCCTCCTACAAAAGCGAAGCTTGCTAATTATATTATTTATAGAGACCTTGTTGTCTGATAATTGATCTTTCACTTGCCTCTTTGCTATGTTTCCTCTAATCTTTTTAAATTATTTCCTTATCAACACTAATGTTAAGAAACATTTTCTCCCAAGACATTCCTTTTCCCTCTCCTCATCCCACCCTCCCTACTGTACTTCATTTCAAAGCCAGCTCTGCCATATCCTTGCTGTTTCTCTTTGGGGGTCACATACTTCTTCTCGGATTAAATTTCCCCATATGTAGAATGATAATAATAAAATTAACCTTGCAGAGTAATAATGAGAATTAGAAATCATACATGTTTTTCCATACCAACCTCAGAAAAATGTCAGGGGTTTTGATAACATGTGGTACACTTTGAAACGTTACAAAACAAACTTCTAGGTTCAATATTTGGTCATAGACGATAAATTTTTCAAATGAGGTTACGTTTTGTCATTTAAATCACATATTTCGAAGATATTTTATATGTAGGTAGATGCTACAGAATTAATGATTGTATTGTGGAGGCATTAATATAAAGAACTACGAGTTTGTGCCTTGGGAAAAAAAAAGAAAGAAAGAAAGAAATCGTACATGTGAAAGTTCATCACAGTACCTGGTACACAGAATGAGCGGGTGAATAAAATAAATTAAATATCTAAATAGCAAGGTTTCTGAGCATGAGCTTTCATTTAATCAAAATATTAAACATAACAACCTTCCTAATTAATAATGTATTTAACAATTAAAATAGTATAAATATATCTTGTTGAATGTATAACTTCTATGTTTAAGATAATCAGAGATTGTCAAATAAAAGAATTGTTCTCTTCCATTAATATAATATACAACATTTCAAAAAAAATGGACAATATCTTGACTTTTTCAATACCTCCAAATCTATGTCTGAGTATTTCTAGAATAACATTTTTTCAGACAAATTGAGGGAAAAGGAGACCGACATTTGTTGTAGCTGTTCTAACTTCAACAACGGGATATTTGGCTTGATTTGTTTTATTATCTCAATTCTGTTGACTGTTATGCATATCAAAGGCCTTAATTACAGGGATGAAAGACATGATTCTCAGTTGATAAGAAGGAAAATCATTACAGTCTCACAAGCAACCCCCTGCTTTCCTAAGCAAGGATATGGTCTGATTGAGGAACATTGCACTGTAATTATGGTGTCCTTTTAGGCATAATTTTAACAGCAAAAAGAAAAAAATAAATGCATCCTCTGACAACAATCTGCTTTTGTTCATGAGATAAATTGGCTCATTTGTTCAGCAACTAACATATCCTTTGTGCTTCATCTTGATTTCCTGGATGATCAAGAACTCAACAAAATTTGCATTTAATTGTTTCTATGTTACTTAGCAAATATTGAGAAAGAGTGATGTTTTAAAAGCTATTTTGGAAACTGTCCCAGTTGAGAAGCTTTCAGGACTGTTAACTACCATTCACATAATATGAGAAGAATAAACTTTCATTCTAAAATGGAATATAATCTAGGTTAGGGACACATTTAAAATAGTAGTGGTGAGGTATGACAAGTTGATATCAGCTGATCAGTTCTCGAGTTTAGGGACATTCTTATTGGAATATCAGTGATGATAAGCACTAACTTGCCTCCTCAATTTATACAATGTAGACAGAAATTTGTAAGTGCTCTGTGACTGTTATAGTAAACTTTCTAATACGTATAAGACTTTTCCCCCCTTAACGATAAAAATAAAATTCCAAATTTATACCCTAGAGTTCTCTAGGGAATGGCTCATACATGTGACATAAAGCATAATGTATGCTATGTCTTCACAGAAATCTCCACTTCCAAAATCTCAAGAAATGTCTTAAAAACTACTCTTAGCCATGTCGGTAAATAGTTAACTAAAATCTCATGCCTTTTCCCTTTTCATTTATACATTTCTTACTAAGCGGAATCAGAAAGAAATTAGATTTTTCTCTTACTACTACAGAAAATATAGGATTTAAAATAATTACCACATTGTGGTTTTAACAAAGCTGTCACCACCATTCTGCAAAAATGCACGCGCACGCATGCACACACACACACATACTGCCCTGTGTCTGCATTATCTTTCAGGTGGAGGAAGGTTGAAGTCAATTCTATTCTCTATTAAATCAGCTCTTCTCCCGTTAATAATTAGTTTTCAGTATCCTGGAAGACCCAGGTATATTTCAGAATTTCAATTATATATAGCCATGTGGCTTATATAGAGATTTTTTTCCTACAAATTGCTGTTTTTTCACGTCTTCGTTACTAACCTAATAAAAGTCCCTCCTTTAGGAATAAACTGTTGCTTATTAGGTGTCAGCCCAAAAGTTGAACATTCAAATATTTTCGAGATGACTGTGAAAAAATTTATTGTTTTTCAAGTATGAGGGAATTAATTTTTTTTTTTTTCTTTTGGGACGGAGTCTCACTCTGTCGCCCAGGCTGGAATGCAGTGGCACCATCTTGGCTCACTGCTACCTCCACCTCCGGGGTTCAGGTGATTGTTCTGCCTCAGCCTCCTGAGTAGCTGGGACTACAGGCGCGTGCCACCAGGCCCGGCTAATTTTTTAAATTTATTTTTAATAGAGATGGGGTTTCATCATCCTGGCCAGGCTGGTCTCAAACTCCAACCTCGTGATCCAACTGCCTCGGCCCCCCAAAGTGCTGGGATAACAGACATGAGCCACCCACCATGCCTGGCCAGGAATTAGTATTTTAATGATTACAGAATCTCTGGAATCAGTATTTTACCTTAAAGTTTGAAAAGTTAGGCTTAATATATAGTAGTGTGTTTAAATAACAAATTAGAAATAAATATTTGTTTTAAAACAACTCAATTAGCAACATCTATAAACATCTCTCTTTAGGAATAAAACAATCTCCAATTCTTTTGTTGGATTTCTTCATCTTTGGCTAATTTGAGATCATTATTATTTTTAGTAAGAATGTTTATTTTATTCACATTTATCATGATAATTGATGTGATGTTATAACTCTTATAGTTTTATTTTTTAATTGACAAATAGTAATTATAAATTTATGGGTTATTATGTGATGTTTATAGCAACCTAAAGGCTTCCCAGCAAGATGAGTCTAAAACTGAGCTCCTTAGCCTGACGTACAAAGCCTGCTGGTCTTTCCACTGGACTTCCCTCCCTTCATCTTCTGTCATGCTCCCCATCCCCATTCTTCTCTAGCCACACTGACCTCCTCTCTGTATTTTAATGTAAGCACTTTCTTCTCGCCCTTTGCAATATAAAATCTTCCTTGCTTGTTTCAATGTAAGCATTCATTAATATTTGTTGAATATATGGATGAATAAATAAGTACTAATAGAATTTAAGAAATTGAAATTCAATCTGGTCATAGGGCTTAGTGTCAACTCTTAACTTTCTGCTGGCTTGTTAATATGACTGTAAAAGTAGGCTGTTCTGAAAAGATTTGTTTTATGTTAAGTTCACTTTTATTTGGGCTGTTCATTGATGGATTGATAACATACTAAATATAAGCTTATCTTTCTGCAATATATATTATACCAAAACAAAAAACTCATTGAGTATTAGTCTTAATATCTTTTCGGGAAAGACCTCAAGGAAACCCATGACCCAAAAACATGTCGTAATCATAAGCCATTTCCCAGAATGACTGTTTGAGCCCTACTTAAACTGTAAACACAGTGTTGATTATTCCCATGACCTAGTGAAATATCCCAGAAACACTGGTGTTTTGGATTTCAAACAATATCATCAGACTTGTCATATCTGAATGTGGGTCAAATATTATTTTTCAGCCCATGAACCTAGATTCCTCTTTGTACAAAATATGTTTGCTATAGCCAGGTAGAAGATATTTAGAAAATACAAAGAGGAAACTCACTTAAATTTGAATTTGAATTTCAGATAAACAACACATTATTTTTTTAGTAAACATATGTTTTACGCAGTATTTGGGACATATACTAAAAAAATTGCTCTTTAACTGCAGTTCTAATTTAACTGAAAGTCCCATATTTTATCTGGCAACTCTGACCAGGACCTACTACTGAGCAGTGTCTCCACCAATTGGCACACTTACAATACCTGTTCCATTTATAAAGCATAAAATGTTAGCATCCTTTACTTGCTGCCTTAGACTTTCCAAATGTAAAATATTCACTGATCACCTTGCACTCTGGACTTTGGCCCTCAGTTTCATAATGAATTGAGCCAGAGATGTGAAAATATAAATTTATTCATTCCACATCCGTGTTTGTTTCCATTGGCAGCACATTTTCTTTTTCTCAAAATCTTCTGAGACTCCATTAAAAAGCACTTGGCTACATCATTCATCTAACAAACTGCTGCTTAGTGATTCAGTCAAAACTCCAAAGTGTTTTAAGAGGATAGAACTAGTAGGAAATTGTTTATGTTTCCCAAATAGTATAAAGTATCCAATAAACCTAGAAGGGACATAAAATGTGGCCTCACAAGGGAACTATCTCCTTTATGTGCAGGGTGAGGTGAACGTTTTCACTTAGCAGGCAGAATTTTTCATCCACTAGGGAAACATGATTGTTATAATATATGCTGTATTAGTCCATTTCCACACTGCTATAGAGAAATATCCGAGACTGGGTAATTTATAAAGGAAAGAGGTTTAATTGACTCACAGTTATGCACGGCTGGGGAAACTTAAAATCACAGTGGAAGATGAAGAGGTAGCAGGCACCTTCTTCACAAGGTGGCAGGAGAGAGAGGGGGCATGTGAAGGAGGAACTGTCAAACACTTATAAAACCATCAGATCTTGTGAGAACTCACTATCATCAGAGCAGAATGGGGCAACTGTCCCCATGATCCAATTACTTCCCACCAGGGCCCTCCCTTGACAATGTGGGGTTTTGGGGGATTACAATTTAAGATGAGATTTGGGTGGGGACACTGAGCCAAACTGTATCATATGCTATGTTTATTTTTAATGATTGTGCTCCTAGTTTGTAAACCCAATTCTCTTTTTCTGACAGACATTTACAATGGGAAAAGAAGACATACAAAGTGAACTTTTCAGATTTTTGCTAATAAGCATATAAATGTATCTACCTGTATACCTATCTGTCTTGATATCTTCTCTGTATAACAGAGGAAAACACAGGCTTCTGCTTAGCCCCTACCTGTCTTATTGGGAAGTTTAAGCAAATGAGTATCTGTTTCTGTCTGTTGTACAGATCTTCTCTCAACTGAATCTTTTACATTGGCCATGAAACATGTTAATCCCTTCCCATGAAATAACTCTTCCCAGATCCTAAACCACCCATAGCTACTTCCTTTTATTCCTTTTCTTTATTCTCTTTCCTTTTATTCATTCATAGCTGAATTTCTCAAGGTTTTTCGTAGTCATTCCATTCTGACTTCATTCCCACTGCACTCTACACCTGCTGAACTATTTATTACTTCCACCTTTACCATTCATACAGCCAGCTCTCTCCAATATTACTATATTACACATTGTGTAATAAATAAAATAAATCCTTAGCCTCTGGGCTAAGCAGAATAATGACCACCAAAGATGTCCACGTCCCAGTCCCTAGGACCTGTGACTATGTTATGTTACATGGAAAGTAGGAATTAAGATAACATAAAATTAAGTTGGCTAATCAGATGAACTTAAAATCTTGTGTTATCTGGGAGGGCCCAATGTAATGACAAAGGGCCTCAAAAGAGGAAGAAGGGAGTGCAGGAGAAAGAAGCAGAGAGATGGAAGGAAGAAAAGGACTTGAACCGATGTTGCTGGCTTTGAAGATGGAGGAAGGGGCCTTGAGCCAAGGAATGCCAGTAGCCTGTAGGAGCTGAACAAAAGCAAAGGAACCAATTCTACCTAGAGCTTCCAGAAAGAAATTCAGCCTACCAATATGACTTTATCTTGGTGAGATCTGTGCCAGATTTTTGACTGTCAGAGCTATGAGATAAGCTTGTGTTTTTTTAGAGTACCTAGTTGGTGGTCTTTGTTACAGCAGCAGAGGGAACTAATCCAAGTTCCTTGATCTAACACTCCCCTGACTTTGCTCCAACTTCTCAGGGAGCCCTGGCAGGCTTTTCCTCCTCTCCTCAGCCTTTACATCCTCATGCTCTGTCTTAAATGCACTTTCTACTTACTCTGTGTTAATGTCACCCAGGGCTCTAATCATCACTTCTATTCAGATAACTCACACATTTTCATTCCTAGCCCATACCTCTTGTTGAGTTCCGGATCTATAAGTACAACCGCTTGCCTGACAGCTGACGGCTCTTCTTAGATGGATCACAGTCACTTCAAAACAAATCAGGCAAAAAATAAATTAAATCATAATCTCTTTTCCCTTTTAACTTGATCCTCTTCTGGTATGTTCTACCATCTCAGTAAACGGAACCATCTTCCTTCTAGTCATATAAGCCAGACACTTAGGAGTCATCTTCAACATTTCTTCCTTAACTCTTGTGTCAAATCACTATCTTCCATCTACTTTACTTACTAAATTATTGCTAAAATCCACCTATCCTCTTCTTTATAATCTCAAATTGCCACCACTCTGGCTGTATTGGTTTTCTATTGCTGTATCACAAATCAACACAAACTCAGCAGCTTAAAACAACACCCATAATATTAAGCCACGGTGTTGCAGATTAGAAGTTTAGCAGGGTGTGGCTAAAATCTCTGCTCAGGCTGAAATCAAAAGTGTCAGCCAACTGCACTATCATCTGGAGACTGGAGTCCCTTCTCAAGATCATTCCTGTTACTGGTAGAATTTAGCTTTTTGCAATTTTAGCACTGAAGTCCCCATTTCCTTGCTGGCTGTCAGCAGAGGACTGCTCCTTGCTTCTTAAGGCCACCTGTGCAGATACTTTATCACATTGTCCGCTCCAACTTCAAGTCAGCAAAGGTGCAGTGAATTTTTCTTCTGCTCTCAATGTCTCTGGCTTCTCCTCCCACAACCAGCTGGAGAAAGCTCTCTAAGCTCTTTTCAGGATTCAAGTAATTAGAGCAGACCCACCCAAATAATTTTCCTACCTTAAGATCAACTGTGCTTATAACATAACATAATTGTTGGTATAACATCTCATATGCATAGATTCTAGAGATTAGAGTGGGATATTTTAGGTAACTATTTTTGAAATCTCACCTACAACAATCATCACTCTTTGTACTATGAATTCACTTCCAAATTCATCCACCCAAATGCACTTTTCTCCCATAGCAACCAGAGTGATCATCTCAAAGCACATTCCCAATAATGTTAACCAGGTGCTTCTTATTGCTCTTAGGCATAGCCATGGCCTAGAGCTGTGCTGCCTGATGTGCCTTCTGCAGCCCTGTTCCTAGACTGTTAATGCTTTGCAGGGAGATCAGAACAGAAACCACGACAAACATCTAGACATTTTGATGGTGATTCCGCAGAGTAGTTTCATGTCTATAAACTAAACATATAATTTGGAGCTTGTTTTATGTACTTTAAAATTTGTTATACTTTTACTAATGATTATTTACCTTATTTTATAAAAGTACTGTACCAAGAAAATTGAAACAAACAAAACTGATTCTTCAGCACTGAAAACTGGGGAAGCATGGGGCCAGTGAGCTCTGCACATTCTGGTCTCTACTTCTCCAGCTTCATCTCATGTCATGCAGTCGCTCACTCTCTAGCTCGGTCTCTAGTGGTTTTCTATAGTCCCTTTGGCAAGCTGTGTTTCTTGTGCCTTGCTGACTGCTCTCACTAGGTTACAATCTACCCATTATATTTTCTCAGATACCTCCAATATGCACCTATCACAATCTCAATATTTCTTATTTATAAATATGCAAATGTTGTTAATGCCTTCATTCCTCCTAAAACTAAGTTCTTTGGTGTCAGATAACTTATCTTCCATCTAAGTGACATATACCTGTCTCCCTGCACAGTGCCTGACACATTATTGGTGCTCAGGAAATGCATATGGAAAATGAGAATGAATAAACAAAGATATTTCATATTATTCAAATTCAAATAGCACCTCAGCCAAATATTACCTGTTTGATCTTAATCATGTTAGTTAAATCTCCTGTTTCATTTTTATTATGGGTAAGATAGAAATAATGGCAGCTTCACAAGACTGATATAAAAATTAAAGCATGTGCAAAAGGTTTCTTTGAAAACTGCAAGATGCTATTAAGATGCAAGTAATGAGTTGGTGTGAATCATGTTTCTTCCAACACATTGGTAGAAAAGGAAAATATACAACAAATCAAAATGTTCTTTGCAAATGTGTGCCACCGTCTAGAAATACTTAATATTTGCTCCAATCATAGGGGTTCTAAAATTTTATTCTAACTTAATAATTGGGCAAACATGTAATATAGATGTAAAAAGATGTTCATTCCAGCATTATTTAAAGTAAAAAAATTAAGAAAAACTCTAAATATAGTGTATCCTGACACGTGAAGGGACTGTGGTAAGCTGGTTGACATAATTAAAGAAACAACCTAAATATATTTCCCCCATGTGAAGAGGAGTATGGACCAATGTTGGTAGAGGGCTGACTATGTCATGCAGTGTGACTGAAGAAGAAAATCTTTTTATACCCAGAAACACAATGCTGAGAGTGAGCTTTGGAATGATAAGAGCATATGAGTGTAACCTAAGGCTGAAGACTTAGAATCTCAAGCATAGAGTAATCTCAACTGAACATAAAATTGAGAGTCTACACTGGTGGTAGTGGGGCAGTAGACTTGATCCCAAGCATGTAAGTTATACAACTATTTCTATCAAGTGTTGACATCTCCAAAACTGGTATCACTATGAGCAGAGAATCCCTGAGGTCTTCCTTTTGGTAGCTATAAAAACCAGCAACCCCTTCTAAAGTAGATGTTTCAGAGGCAGTTACAGAGTTTCCAACTTTAATGAAATAATAACTGTTGAGTTTTAAAATATCTGCACCAACACGAGAGAAGCAATGTTCTCTATAACACTTGGCAAGCATCCATTATTCTTGATTAATTATTGGAGGGTCCAAAATAAAAATGCTGGATTGCGGATAGTGGTTTGAGACATTAATTTGAATGTAAAAGAAGTATAAATTAATATATTCTTCAAGTTGGTAAATCAGGCCATTCAATTAATAGATCTATCTATCACTATGTCTACTCAGTATGCATCATAGAATGTCTAAACTCTTTTTAAGAAAAAAAAAAAGGCTGTTTTTTTACTTTTATCTCATATTTTTGTGCTGAATTAGGAAAAGACAAACTGATAAAATGTGCAGAAGACTCACCTACCTAATTCCTGAAGATCCTTGTCAGGAACAGAGCCCAAATGAGAAAGGGTCTTTCTAAAGGAATGTTAATTATAACTTACTGGAAACCAGTTGAATAATGACTCTCAATTTGGAAGAACTGATTGGTGGAAGTGAGAGTTCTACACAGATGTTCCACCATGCAGAATTCAATGGTAGGGATGATGGCACAATAGACAATCCATGATCAGCCTTAAGGCATTTATGCTCAAATTTTTGTAATAGTACCGTAAACCCTAGATTTCTCTAATATCGATTTATGTCACTAAGCCTTTTTCGGATGTGGATTGGAAGTTATGTTAGCTAAGAAAAGAGAGCTTTCAGTTATAGCCAAACCATGGAAAAACATTTTGTCAGAAAGTAGAAGAAATAGAAGATTTTTACAAGGAGAAATAGAAAAAAAATGATAAAGGAAGAGTGTGAAATATGGGTATAAAATGCATAAGAATAAGTGTAATTAGCAAAATCACATGCTTGTCTGGTGCTCATGATGTGCCAGGCACCACTCAAAGAAATTCATGTGTATTTACTCATTTAACAATTTCTATAAGACCTATCAGGATGCTGCCAGTATTAACTGAGGAATGAGAAAACTGAGGTGTTGAGGGTTGACAGCCTTTCCAGGTAAGTAGTTGAACTAAGGTCTAAATCCAGGCATTCTGGCTCTAGACCTGTCTTTCAGCCACCATACCTTGTAAGAAGTGGCAAAAAAAAAAAA
>NW_016107372.1:3135133-3148465 GCF_001604975.1 Cebus imitator
AATGGATAAGATACCATCCGTTGTAGCTAAGCATGCCCCTTCTGCAGGATATGTGACTATACCACCACAGACGTAGGTTTAACCAGAAGGGCTTCCACCCAACCTTTTATAGGACAGGTAGTTTTTACTATGATGGTCTGCTTTCTGGTGACGGCCTCCACTTGTTGCAATCCTTATACATGGCCAAGAGTTGCTGCCCTAGAACTATATAGAATGAATCTACTCCCTTCCATAATTGAGACCGAACCCTGACAGATACCATTTCTGTTGGTTGCTTTTGCGATAAACCTCAATTCATCCCTGTGGCATCTCTAGTGACTTCTAATACAAAAGAATGCTGTTGCAGTGTGGCATCGAATGTCTAGGCTTATTTCACCATTATTTTTGTTTTATCAGATGCCTCTTGTTCTATGTGTGTTCAGACCCAAGTTTTATTTTTTTATTAGAGTGTACAATGGCTGGAGGGTTTGTGCCAAATGAGAAATAAATATCTTCCAGTAGCACAGTAAACCTAGGAAAACTTGGATTTGCTTTACTGTCTGGGAAACAGGCTGCTGTGCTGTCTTATCAATGACAGTTCCAAGTAGGTTTTGCATCTTACTCAACCAGGTAACTCTTCCGAATTTGATTTCTATGCTGGGCGTCTGTTTCTTCTTGAGGTTGACTTTCAATTCCTTGTCCTTCAGGCTGTCCAAGACTATTTGTAGGACACTCTCCAGGTCTATAACCAGTCTATAGACCAGTCTCCGGGTCTATAGACTCAGGGGCTAGCATGTTATCATTAATGTAGTGAAACAGGGAGACTGAGGCAGGCAAAGATAGTTTAGATGGGTCCTGGGCAACCATACTATGATGTAGTGGAGCTGTGCAGCTCCTTTTTTCTTTTGAAATTGCCCCTAATATTACCCTTTACCTCTTTATAAAGCACTCAAGGAAGCTACTCTTGTGATAGCTCCTAGAAAGCCTATTGTTGACTGTCCTAAGTGAAGGCAAACTGATCCTGGAACTCTTGTTAAGGATATTGAAAAAGGCATTAGACAAGTCAGTCACAGCATGGACATTTCCCAGGTTAAGCACTACCTGCTCCAGCAGTTGAGTAATATTGGGCACAGCTGTATGTGCCAGGTGTACCACATTTTTTGGCTCATGATGCTCTGTGATCATACTCTAGGTGCCATCTGGTTTCTTCAGAGGCCACATAGGGCTGTTACAGGGGCTGTGGGTGGGCCAAATTATGCTTTATGCCAATAACTCAGAAAATCCACCTGCTTACATTAAACTGACAATAGCAAATTAAACTTGCTTATCAAAAAATTACATAGACAGAGGTCATTCTGTTTTTGACAAGGTTTGCAACCTTACAAACTTCATGTCAAATTCTGACACCTTAACGTATCTGGCAGAGGCAAGTATGAATCTTATCTAATCAGTAAACTCAGACAGAAATATATGCTGACACTCTTGAAGACATTTTTATTCTATACATAATTTTAAAGCCATCGTATTTACCAAAGATTATTGAATTCACACAACTTGAAAAGCATTTGGACTTATTTAATTTATGACTACTTATTTATTTATATGCCAATTTGGTAACATGTCAGATATAACACATAATACATGTACATATACATAAACATATTTAGGCCGAGGACAGTGGCCCACGCCTGTAATCCCAACACTTTGGGATGCCGAGGAGGTTGGATCACCTGAGGTCAGGAGTTCAAGACCAGCCTGGTCAACATGGTGAAACCCTGTCTCTACTAAAAATACAAAAATTAGCTGGGTGTGGTGGTGCATGCCTGTAATCCTAGCTACTTGGAAGGGTGAGGCAGGAGAATCATCTGAGCCCCAGAGGCAGAGGTTGCAGTGAGCTGAGATTGAGCCATTGCACTCAAGCCTGGGCAAAAGAGCAAGACTCCATCTCAAAAAAAAAAAAAAAAAAAAACACAAAAAAAAAAAAAAAAAAAAAAAAAAAAAAATACACACACAAACACATACACAGACACATCGAATCATTTCCATCCTTTGTACCTTGATTGTGTGATTATAGATTGTAGCTCTTATTATGGTATATCTTTCCATAATTGAATAAACTTTCCATTTATGCTTTACAAAACTTTTTCCTCAAAATTATGCATTTGAGAGTGCTGCCTAGCTAAAGTACTTTACCTCAAACTATCAAATGCCTTGTAAGAAGGATATGTATTTTACATACATATATATATATATATATATATATACACACACACACATATATACACACACACACACACATATACATATCATACACACAGAAAGATCCAATAGCTTTTACCTCAGAACTCTAGTCATGAGACAGTATCATACACTCATTATTTTACAAAAGATAGCTGAATTCAAGTTATTTTTGACAAAAATGGGACCCGTTCACATGGTCAAACTTTATTTGCCCCAAAGCAGTGTCCATGACAGTTTGATTTTACAAAACCTCTTAAACCCTTTTTTTCCTCTTCAGATGCAAATAAATTTTATTATTTACATATTAGCTAGAACCTACTGAACTGTGTAAGGAAAAACAACATCTCCAAGTGGCCTTGCATTTATAATATCTAACATCTCAATACCAGTAACTTGACAATAGTAGGTTCAAAGCAGGCAGAAAAGGAAAAAGAGAAATACACAGAGAGCTTTAGTAGACTCAATTGTATAATTGTAAGTTAACCGTTTGAGCTCTGAATTTTTCCGGGTATTTGTTTACCAGTTTTAAACTATACACAAGAATGGGCCATAATACATAACCAGCTTGAGTCCTAGAAAACCTGGCATGCCTTTGGCCTTCTGCAGGAGTTTCTATCCTTTCTTCTGCTCTAATGATTTTTTAGTAACCAGCCCTATTGCAACAACAACATACAGTGCTATCCTTACCATACTTTAACATCTTAGTGTCCTGCAATAGAGGCTCCGTCTCCACCAGCTTTTTCCAAGTACTCCCACACTTAAGTGGTAGCCTGCAAAGACACTCAGGCAACTCCACAAACAAGTTGCCAACCACCTGGGATTCCCCCGACAGATGGTCCTTCCTGACTCTTCATTTGATCTATCAGATTCTGTTCATGATACCAGCTGTAACAAGAAAATCCCAGAATCATATAGAAAAACTGTCCCCCAAATTGGGAGGGAGCTGAGAAACTGAAAAATGACAGACAAGTCCAGCTTGGTGAGTAGATGAGTTTATTAGGACTCATACCAGGCACTCCTGGACAGCAGCAGGACAGCTTGAGACACCCACCCTGCCCCTTGTCTCTGATCTACTTTTAGGCTAATTTTCTGGCTCTTTGCCCTGTGATTAAGCGATAAGACTATTTTTCTTGGTAGGTTCTCAGATACCTTCTGGGATGTTTAGGTTCTTAGGAACGCCTGCTTCTCCACTGAGCCCCATGGACTTGGCTCATTGCCCAGACTTCAAGTTTCAGGCAGCAGAGCGGGCATACACAGAGCTAGGTAAGAAACATGTCACACTACAGTTCTCATACACTATTTTCAATTAAACTTAGCTATAATGAGATAGGAGGTATCACAGAAAAAATTGAATCTACATTGAATTATTATTCTTCATTTTGCATAATGATTTAGCATTCCTCAATGTCAGGAAAATTGTGAGCATATTTCATTACTTACCACCATGTTATAAAATAAATTGTAAAATTTAAGTACAGCTAGTGCTCGACTTATGACCACGATTGGGACCAACAGACCGGTGGTAACACGATTTGGTCGTAAGTTGAGTAGGCTCTATGTACAGTACTGTGAAATGATGTTATAAAAATCTTTAAGTCATATTTTATCATAATTTTCTTTCATTATTGTTATATATCATAATTTTCTTTGCTCATTTTATGCCATTTGTATCATCTCTACATCATTTTGTTTCTTATTTTTACATTCGTCAGGTTTAAGTAAAACACTGCATTACCAGTACAACTGGTTTAATATTTGCAAAACATACAAAATTACAAAATACAGGTACATACAAAAATACAAAATACAGGTGTAAAAAATACCATAGGAAACATTTTCCCAGTTGCAAAACATATCAAAATATATAAACGTGTATGAAACATTTTATTGGCCGCTGGTGCTTGACTGTGGATCATTGATGTCGTCATCTGAGGCAGTAGTTAGGGTTACCGGAGTTGGTTTTTTCATAAACATGGTGAGCTTTGTCTGAATTGTATGTTTCTTTTTTTCTTCAGAAATTTCACGATACAGACGAAACACATCTTGCGCCATCCGTTCAATCCTTGCAAATCGTTCGATGTTTCGGTCCATTGCTTCGAAATGTATAAGAAGTTTATTGGGAGAGGCTTGATGAAAAATATCCAAGACACAAAACACAAATTGCTGTACAGAGTCTGGGATAACAGTTGAAATGGTGCATGTGGAGATGGTAGCGCTGCCGGAAGCTGGTCTGCGCTGTCGTATGCCCAGCTGGGCAACGTTTGCGCTGCCAGATGCAGAGCAGTCGTGGCTAGCGATTGTGGTCATAAAGTCGAATGATCGTAAGTTGCATAGGTCGTAAGTCGATCAATACCTGTAACTTTAAGTTCAATAATCATCTTGTTTAATCTGATAGCAAATAATTTCCATTGAATGACAAGAGTTCACTGTATAACATCAAGCAATGTGCTATAACACATTATACAGTTCTAAGGAAATCATTTTTACAAGGCAGTTAATAATTTGAGGTAAAGTACTTTTGCTAGGCAGCACTCTCAAATGCATAATTTTGAGCAAAAAGTTTTGTAAATCATTAACGGAAAGTTTATTCAATTATGGAAAGATACACCGTAATAAGAGCTACAATCTATAATCACACAATCAAGGTACATAGGATGGAAATCATTCGCTGTTAATAAAGGAGAGGGTCAGAGAAGATGGGGAGAGAGAGGACAGAGAGAGAGAAACAGAGACAGAGACAGAAATAGAGACAGGCACAGAGAGACAGGTAGACTTGTTTCATGAAGAACTCCTATAATATGTAGGCGATTTATTCTCGCGTAAATAAAAGCTAGCTAATTTAAAGCTTTGTATATCAAGACATTTTAACATCTTAAAGTATGTAGAAAATTAGGATATTGTGTAGAAACTCTGACATCCAGACTGAGAGAAAATGTCTCTTCAAGACAGATTTTTCAAAAGTGGAACGTGAAATGACTTTTATCTGAAGTAATATATTCTATCCAGTACATTTAAATACATTTTTAATTGAAATGGTACAAATACCATTCAAGTATATTACATGGAGGTTTAGGAAGCTAGCATTTTTCTTCCAGGTGTGTAAAGCCCAAGCCAAACTGTCATCTTTTCCAGGTTTTCAAATTCTGGTATTTAACTTAAAGATAATCAATAAACCAATATGACACTATAAAAATTAAGTCAGCATCAAGGTGATAACTGTGTTCTTGGGTAAAAAAATAACTGATGATTCATTTTAATTTCAAGTAACTCTGATATTTCAGAGTATGATTGATAGGAAATAACAGACTTTGGTACATAAATGTGAAGACAATGCAATGTATGCAGAGAAAGTGTGTTTCACTGAGAAAATGATAGTTATATAAATAGAAATTTCTAAGAATGGAATTGTTCATGATTATGATACTAAACATGATAGGTTACATAGCTTATTTTGTGTTTTGTCACATGATATTAAACATGATATGCTCATATAAGTTCTTTACATTATAGTAGGGCTGAAAACAGTATGTATATATGGATAATAAAATCTGATTTGAAAAAAAAATTGAAATAAGCCAAAATGGAATATAAGAATCTACCACCATGGTGCTGTATTGGAGTTGGGGTTATTAGTGTGAGGTCTTGTTTCTGTAACCATACAGTCATATAGTCTTCACAGAAAACCAAAGGGAGCTTTGCACACATGCTGTATTAAACATCAATATCCAAAAATAAAATGTAATTTTAAAATATGAAATGTAAATAGTTTTGAAAAAGGCACCTAGGTAAAAAAGAAAAAAAAAAACCTAGCCAAAGACATAACAAGGGCCTTTGAAGAAAATAATAAAAATTTTTTGAAAGATGTTAAGAGGACCTATATTATTTCCCATAGCAAATTTAAGCCATTAACTTGTAGACAACAAAGTAGAATCAAAAAAGAAAAGATTTTAAAAGACTAAAAATTTGTTTGAATTGGTGTTTCCTGCCACAAAATAAATATTCATGGTGATTTTTCTTGCATTAATTAAAGTTAGTAATTTAATAAATAGATACAGAATAATATTCACAAAATAAGTAATCATGGGTACAGGGCTCAACTGAGTTGGTTTAAGGAATCTGATTCTTTCCACAGTCTGAATTGATTAAACCAGAGATAATCAATTTACCTAAATGAAGAAAATTAAGATCAGTTAACAAAGCAATTTGTATCAACAGTTGGTGTTGACAACGGTTGAAAGACAAGCTTTGGGCTGAGATTGGCTGGGTTTGATTTCTTGAGCATCTGTGGAATCAGAGAAATAGCAACACTTGTCTTCTAGAATTAACAATTCTAATCAAGAAACAAGTGTGAAGTGTGAAGCATGGTGCCTGTCACATGGTGAGAGCCCCAAAAGTAGTAACAATTAATAATATAACTATCATCAATTAACTCAATTGAAAATATCCAGCAACTCTAGGGATATGAGAATGTATATAGTCTTGAAAATGATTAAAAATATATTATCAAAATCCCACATGTATTAGAAAGAACTCTCATTTGCATTGCTCGCCTATCCTAAACCTGAGTACTTAAGAAAAAGAACTTAGAGTACCTAAGATGCCTCCTGACTTAACTTTTTACATAAGTTCAATCAAATTATTCCTGCAACTCTTTCATATTATAAAACAATGTTTTTTTTTGTTTGTTTGTTTTTTGTTTTTTTTCCCATTTATTTATTTTATTGTATTTTAGGTTTGGGGGTACATGTGAAGAACATGCAAAATTGTTGCATAGGAACACACATGGCAGTGTGATTTGCTGCCTTCCTCCCCATCACCTACATATGGCATTTCTCCCCCTGCTATCCCCCCCCAGCTCCCCACCCCCCACCGTCCCTCCCCTATTTCCCCCCAACCGACCCCAGTGTGTAGTGCTCCCCTCCCTTTGTCCATGTGCTCTCATCTTTCAACACCCGCCTATGAGTGAGAACATGCGGTGTTTGATCTTCTGCTCCTCTGTCAGTTTGCTGAGAATGATGGTTTCCAGGTTCATCCATGTCCCCACAAAGGACCCAAACTCATCGTTTTTGATGGCTGCATAATATTCCATGGTGTATATGTGCCACATTTTCCCTATCCAGTCTATCGTCGATGGGCATTTGGGTTGGTTCCAGGTCCTTGCTATTGTAAACAGTGCTGCAATGAACATTCGTGTACACGTGTCCTTATAGTAGAACGATTTGTAATCCTTTGGATATATACTCAGTAAACAATGTTGTTGAATGCATTATTCCACAGAGGAAGTTGACATCCTTACATTAAATTGCACATTTAGAAAAACTGGTAGAAAATAGTAAGGTAGCAATTTCCCATCACAATCCAACATTTGAAAAATATCTGGAGAAATACGATACTGCTTTTGCATTAGTGCCATATTAAAGAAACAAACTTTTCTATGAGTGAATTGACAATATTCATCATATTATTTTAGGACTGTCCAGGTTTAAAATGTCAAGTGTCTTTAAGTATGCCAAATTTTGACCTAGAAATATTTTAATAGCAAAGAGTTTTAAATTATGTACTTTCTATTCAAGTAATAACACTAAACAGCAATAAATTATAAAAACATCACTATTAAACAATCTAAAATTAGCTTATTCACAAAGTAGCCTTTTCCCTAAATAAAACAAAATTTCATATTATTTTTACACGTAGTTCAATACAAAACTATTATCCAGAATCTTATGTAGGCCATGTCTACTTTTATTAATTTAAGGAAAAGAGAATGGTTGACATAAAGTTAAGTAAAGACTTTATTCTGCTCTGGGGATTTTAGTCTGCTTTCCCAACTCACATCTGTATAAAGAATTTGAATTTCAGTGTGTTTGCTAAAAATAATAAAAAGTAATATTATTTTCATATATATTCTTATGTATGTGTATAAACACATATTTTATACACACATGTATATTGTGTGAAGAATGACAAGTGAAGGAGAAGAAATTAACATTGATTTTCTCAGTCACTGTTTCTATGGAAACATGACAGGTAACAGAAATACGTAAAATCTGAACTCCTTTGCAGTAACATTGGTATAATCATCTCCCTCTTCTCTTGACAAAGGAAATAGTATTGCTCATGCCTATATTTTCAAAATGACTCAAACTATTGGCTCATTTAGAAACCATCTCTTTTCTAGTTTAGAATGAATTCAATTTGTATTAAAGTGAATTTAATTTTCTCCTTAAAACCCTTTAAGTCATGCATAATATAAGGCACATAAATTATGGCCTGTGAATAAAGTCTGTAACCATCTGATACAGTATCCTGTGGAATGTGTTCACAATTAAATTTTAAACTCAAAGATTTAAACGACAAACATTTACCCTTCTTGCTGGTCATATAACTCATTGATTTTGAGGTAAAAATTGAAAATGACTTTAAAGAAAATCTGCAAAAGAAATATAAGGAATCGTATAAACCCATGGCTACTGACTACAAACACAGCTATGGTATGTATTATCTGTGGGTAGTGTCTCATTACAATGGCAAAATAGGCGTCCTTTTGGCTCACAGAACCTAAAGTATTTATTATCTGGACTTTTACAGAAAAATGTTTGAATAAAGTATGCAAAAGTATATCCACTGTGTCATTATTGCAATACTAAAAATTGTAAATAACCTAAACGTATTTGAGACAATGAATGAATAAGTGAAATATAACATGTTTACAAAATAGAATCTTATGTAGAGAAAGATGGATAAACTTGATACATATGGATAAGTGTTTGATATGGACACTGAAAGTATAGAGTGAGAAAAGCTGTATGTACTATGGTACATTTTCACAAACACCATTTGTAAAGGTTTTAAAAGAAGAAAAATCAATATTTTATGTAATAGCTTTTTTAATATCTTGGAATGATCAATATCAAATCAATTAAAGTAGTGGCACTTGGTGAAAGGAAGAGGAAATGGTTGTTGAAAAATAAACAAAGGAGACTTCAAATGTATTTTAATGTTTTATATCTTATTTCTCTTGTTTTAAAATGTTTTGAAAAGATAGGAAAAATAAATAAAACAAAATAAATTATAATTTAATTAATTAAAACACAAAAATTACAGACAATTAATGTATCCCTATACAGTATTTCACTCATTATTTGCTTGACAATTGTCACATTTGATTAGAATGTTGAATTTGCTACATTTACTGAACAAAATTATCATGAATTTTTTAGAAGCATTTTCTTAACCGTTACATTTCAAAACATCAATTACTTATGTTTTCAACTCTGTATATTGTCATGTTTAATTTGATAAAATGACAACCTACCTTCTAAATACAATGTATTACTAGAAACAGACTTATAAAAATCTGATCAACTTACTGCCTTTTTTCTAAATTTAAAGATAGGTTTGTTCGTATAAATTTAAATGTTTCTCCTATGTTTTTCTCTATAAAGTTTGAGTCTTTCCCTAAAGATAAGAAAGCAGTTTTTGAAAAGTCATCTCTCTAATCAAATATTTTTATTATTCTAATTAACATTTTTTTTTTTTTTTTGAGACGGAGGCTCCATTTTTTTGTCACGCAGGCTGGAGTGCAGTGGCGAGATCTTGGCTCACTGCAACCTCCACCTTCCAGGTTTAAGCAATTATCCCACCTCAGCCTCCTGAGTAGCTGGAATTACAGGAGCACCACCTCACCAGGCTAATTTTTGTATTTTATTAGAGATGGGGTTTCACCATGTTGATCAGGCTGGATTTGAACTCCTGACCTCAGGTGATCTGCCAGCCTCAGCCTCCCTATGTGCTGGGATTACAGGTGTGAGCCACACCGCCTGGCCTCTAATTAACATCTTAACTGATAAAAAAAAATTGAATATATGTTTTACAACTTATCAGAAGTAAATTTTCTTTTGATGCTTGCTCAGTATCCTGAGAGGTTTACTAATCTAAATAAGCAAGGATTTCAGTTCACAGATTATGTTATCTAAAGTATGCAGTTGAGAACACTTACACCTCACCTCTCACCTCGTTTCTTAATCATTATGTATATGTTTCAAGGAGTTGGAGACCAAGAATAAATCATTGTGAAAATCACTTCTTTTGGGAAATGAGCAAAATTAACATCACATAAAACACCAGTAAAGAAAAACCCAATTTAGTGTCTTGACAGAGGCTCAAAAAACTATTTTATTTTGAGCAACAACTCAGTGAGCCACATTATCTGCAAGAAAAGGAAGAGACTGAAGTAAATTTTTATAGTAAATATAATTCCAGGATCCTGTTCTTACATGTAAAAAAGAAAAAAAGATAATCACAAAATGCTTCCGTTCCCACTTTCAGTATGATCATTTTCAGCTGTAAATTCAGCAATGGTAACAGTCAAAAACAGACAATTGATGAATAAAGGTAAACAAATTCTTCATTCTTAAGTTAATAGGAGTTTAAAGTAAAATGTTTAGGTTTGATCTGTTGCATAAAAATGTGAAAACATTGCTCTGTATGAGTAGCCACTTAATATGCAGAACAATTTTTTTTTCTAGAATGAGTACCTGTGGCAAGGGTAAATGAGAGGGCCAAATGGACAGGAACTGAGTTGAGTCTCACAGTGGAGTAAAGCTCATCAATGACTTTTCAGGAATTAAGAGCAAACACTCTAGAAACAAATGGATAGATAGCTCTCAGGAGAGAAACAGAAGAAACAGAGAAGAACTAAATGGCAATTTTATAACAAAGAAATCAATTCCTGAAATTTTTAAAATTCACTGAAAGAGATCCATAGCAAAATGGAAATAACAGAAGGAGTCAGCGGACTTAAAGATAAAAATCAATAGGAATTATATCATCCGAAAAAAAATTGAGAATATGATGAACACAGCCTTAGACACTTGCAGGACATTATCAAAATGGCATTCATGTTGTCATTAGAATTCTGGAAGGAGAAAAGACAGCAATTGGTATGGGGAAAAAAACATTTGATTTAATAATGGCTGAAAATATCACTAATTGGATGAAAGACAATCCTATAGATAAAAGCAGCTCAGTCAATCTCACATAGATTGAACTTAAAGAGAGTTACACCCAGATACATCATAATTGAAGTACTGAAAACTAAATGTTGAGAAAAATCTCAAAAGCAGACAGAAGAAATGACATTACATGGAGAGCAATGAAGATTCAAAGGCCTACACATCTCTCGCAAATGATCGTGGATGCCACAGACAGTGAGTCAATATTTGGAAAGTGCTGGGGAAAATAACACAACTCTGTCCTTCCAGAATTCTACATCTAGTGAAAACATACTTCAGAAATAAGAACAAAATAAAGATATTCAAAAATTGTTTAAAAAATAGATAATTTGTCACCAGTACACCTGTTCTGAAAGAAATGCTAAAAAAAAAATGTTTTTAGGCAGAGGACCATTGACAAAATAAGAAAACTTGAAACTTCAGAATGAAGGAAGAACCACCAAAATGATAAAACTATAAATAATTGTAATAGTCTGCTTTTTCTACAAGATTTTAAAACATGTGTACTGAGTGGGAAAAATGCATCATATATCATTGTTTAATACGGTTTTCAGTGTTTGCAGATGTGACACATATGACAAGCATAACATAAAGGAACGAAGGGACACTAGTGTGATAGCTATTTCTATCACACTATGCATTCTTACCCATAACTATTTCTATCACACTATGTCAAGTAAGACAGCTACATCTTACTTGAGGTGATAAAATATTATCACTAAGCAGACTGTGAAAAGTTAGACATGTACATTGTAATCCCTGATAAAGCACTAAATATTACACAAAAAATAATCAAGATTTTAAAGTATGATTCTAAAATTTACATGAAAAGGCAAAGGAATTAGAATGGCCAAAACAATTTTGAAAAGGAACAAATTTGCTCTACTCATAATACCTAATTTTATGACTCACTATAAAGCCACAATGATCAAGAAAGTGTAGGAGTATCAAAAAGATAGACATATTGATCAGTGAAACATACAGCAAGTCCAGTAATTCATCCACACAAACATAGTCAATTAATTTTTGATAAAGGCATAAAGCCAAATCAACATTTTAGATTTTATCATACTTACAAACTTTTGATCTGTGAATGTCATTGTTAAGAGAACGAAAAAACAAGCGAGGAAAAATATTTTCAAATTACGTATTGAACAATGGATATAAATCCAGAATATGGAAAGAACTCTTAAAACAACAATGAGGAAAGAAACTCAAAAGTTTGTAAAATATTTTAACAGACAGTTAACCACAGAGTACATATGGATAACTAAATACATAAAAATATGTTAAATTTTATCAGTCCTTAGGAAAATACAAAGTAAAATCATAAAAGGATGTCAGTATACGACCAATGGAATGGTGAACATTTTTTAAATGTCAATACCAAGTGCATACAAGAATCTGGAGCAACTGGAAATCTCATAAATTTTTAATAGGAATGCAAAATGGTACTCTGGAAAATACTTTAACAAATGTATTATAAATGGACACATATGTGTTTCAGTAATCTTATTCTTAAGTACTTACGCTAAAGAAATGAAAATATGTTTATACAAAAAGCTGAACTCAAGCGTTTATAGCAGCATTATTTATAATCACCCCTAACTAGAAACAACCTAAATGTTTTTGTTGGTTAAGTAGGTAGATAAATAAAGTTTGGTACATTTATACAATGCACCTTTACTCATCAATAAAAATAAACAAGCTGCTGATACACATGACAACATAGATGTAAAAGAAGACAGACTTAAAAGGTTACTTACTGTATGATTCCATATATGACATTTCAGAAAAGCGAAAACTCTTACGATAAAGAACAGATCAATGGTTTCCAGAGGTAAGAAGTGCATATAACATTTGACAACATAGAATGGCACAAGGCAATTTTTTTTTTTGGACTTAATAGCCAAAGACTTTATTTTTTATATTTTTTCTTTTTTTCCCCCCACATATATATATTATAGCACATTAAGGTTGGGGGTACATGTGAAGAACATGCAAAATTGTTGCATAGGTACACACGTGGCAGTGTGATTTGCTGCCTTCCTCCCCATCACCTACATCTGGCATTTCTCCCCTTGCTATCTCTCCCCAG
>NW_016107372.1:3150195-3153940 GCF_001604975.1 Cebus imitator
ACAGACTTAAAGAGAGCCCAATCAAGAACAAACTTCCATTCACAATTGCCACAAAGAGAATAAAATACCTAGGAATACAACTAACAAGGAACGTAAAGGACCTCTTCAGGGAGAACTACAAGATACTGCTCAAAGAAATAAGGCAATTTTTTTATTTGAAAGAAATATTCTGGGGAACCAGCAGCAGAGGAACCCTGGGCATGGGCCCAGGTTGGGGATGCACCTCTGTGGGGTGAGAGCTAGTGCCATTGCCAGGAAGAAATTTGCCAAGGCCAAGTATAAGGAGTAAGGGCTGGTCTTGGCTAAGGACCAGCTAGCCCAGATGTCAAAGCAGTTGGGCATGTTCAAGACCAACCTGGAGGAATTTTCCAGCAAGCACAAGCAGGAGATCTGGAAGAACCCTGGGTTCTGTGTGCAATTCCAGGACATGTGTGCAACCATTGGGGTGGAGTCTTTGGCCTCTGAAAAAGGACTTTGATCTGATATGCTGGGCGTGGGGAATTTCTATTATGAACTAAGTGTCCACATCATCGAAGTGTGCCTGGTGCTGAAGCACTGGAATGGAGATCTGATAACTCTAGAGGAACTACATCAACAAGGGTTAAAAGGAAGGAACAAGTTCACCAGAATATCAGTCAAGACCACTCGATCGAGGCCGTCAAGAAACTAAAAGCACTTGGCACTGGCTTCGACATCATCCCTATGGGTGGCACTTACCTCATTCAGTGCGTTCCAGTTGAATTCATTATGGATCACACCATGGGGCTGCAGCTAGCAGAGAAAAATGGCTGTGTGCCTGTCAGTGAGATCAAAGCCACTCTTAAATGGGAGACTGAGCGAGCGTGGCAAGTTCTGAAATGCCTGCTGAAGAAAGGGCTGGTGTGGCTGGACTTGGAGGCCCCAGGGAAGACCCACTACTGGCTGTCAGCTCTCTTCCCAGGAGATTACAGCTGAGAAGACCAGAGAAGCCCTCCCCTGACTGAGTGTGGAAGGGCCCACAGCACCAGGCAGGGAGAAGAAGCAAGGAGGCCTATTGCCCAATAAACCTGGGCAGTCCTGTTTATAAAATGATAGAAAAAATTTCCCCCAAAAAAATAACTATTCTGTATTTTGATTGTAATGGAAGTTACATGACTATTCTTTTGTTAAAACTATACATCAAAAATGTGAATTTTACAGTGTACATTTTAAAAATTCAGAATGAAACAATAGTAATTGATGAAAGCCATTTTACCCACTAACTTTATGTCAGTGCCACTCCTTACACTCGATTACATGCCTCTGCAGCTCTAACCCCAATGGACAGGAGATGCTGAATTACAGAGTTCAATGTACACTTGCATCTCTATCTGAATATATGGGAGTGGAGCCATTAAAAGCAAAGCTTGTGAGGTTCTCCTATAAGGGTCACATGCCCAGGATCAAAGGAGGAATGAAACCTAAGACTCATAAGTGTAATAGCAGGGTTATTTCTAAGGTCAGGGCACGGCTTTGCTAACTAATGTGAGAAATATTATTTCCTAAATAAATATTATGCCTTTTTACTTTTCTATAATATGATGGTGGCTCATAGTTAAAAGTAGAAGACAGGAAGAATTCCATAGCAGTTGTACATCGCTTAATCTATAGCTAATACTCAGCCATAATACAATAATATCAACCTGCTCATTGTTAAAATATTTTAAAACTTTTGTAACCGTTGGCAAATAACATCTGCCCCTAACTGTGCAAGCATTGCATGATAGTGCTAGTCACCCCAGAGTTTCTCCAGAAACTCTCCATAATCCAGCAACCAAAGAGTTAATGTTTGGCTCAGTGAGGACCCCCAAGGACTGCTCTAGCAGCAAAGCTTGATCTGCTCAGATTCTTCAGTACACAAGTCAAGCCAATTGTTAAATCCTTAGATTATGATTTCTGGCTTAGCCTCAGTTGAATGCATCTTAAATTTCCCAAAGCATGGCAGGCCGTTCTGTATTCAGCAATCCTTCACCTCTGGTGGGCAAGGTGCATAATAGTGTTAACAGATGAAGCAGATTGAAGTCACAATCTGCTATACCCCTGAAAAAAACACCAACCTCTCTGTAATAGTTGGATTATGGTGGTTACCGAAAAGGGATGACAGCACCCGCAGAATTTCCTGTTACTTCTGTGTCAAACTCAGTATTACATTGAGGATGACTGCCTTACTTTTGTCTTCAACCCACATGCCCATAAAGTGTTTAACAAATGCTTTTGAGTGAATTGATTTTAAAATACTAAATAGAATTAGGTTTATTCCATAGAAATAGAATAATATTAAACAATTTTAAAACTGAAACACTTGAAAACAGCAGAAACATACTGATCATTCAAAATATTGCATATATATTAGAAATCAGTATATTTATTGTGCTAATAAAAAAATTGAAGGAAATAATATTTTCAGTCTTTATTCTACATCTGCTTTGGTAGTGATAAAAGCTGTTGTATAGCAGAGTTTCACAACTTTTTTTTCTCAGTGTGTGTAGAATTTTGCATTATAAACTATTTCAATTCAAGTAAGTTTTGTATGACCAGTTGTGACATTTTTGCACATAGAAAAGTATATTAGATTGTTAATTAAGATTTTATATGATTATTCAATTTATGGATGCTACAAATTCTGAAACTTAATTTGCCTTGAGCTTGAAGTATACTATACAAATAGTATTCTACTTATAAATCTAGTAAATTTCTAATCACTTTCAAAAATGTCCTTGGTTAATATTTATCAACTCAAGTTAAACCAACTAAACTCCCACAATTAATCAGTTTTATTTATAACTTAATTAAATTTTCTGAAGCCCAATTATGTAAGCAAAAATTCCCAATATTAAAAGACACACATTCAATCTCACAAATTAAATGAACTGTAAAAGTCAAAGTTTCTTATCATTCCACTATAATTAACAAATTTAGCACAATTCTTACATACTTTTCAACTAAATATCACAAATTTAAAATCAGCCACAGTCTTTACATTGGAACTGTAAAACTAATATGTAAACATTAAGCCACATTATTTAACTATTTTAAATGTCAAATATACGCAAATTGTTTCTGACTTAGTACAGAATTATTAATGCTATGACACTTCTATTAACAACTCTTCTACTGTTTCTTACAGTTTGACATTCTCTCTCCCACTAAGCAAGCATTGCTATCATTTCAAATGAACTGATGTCACTATCCTAATAATTTGGTGTTATCTTAATTGGCCTGTTTTATTTAATGTTTATAAATTTTAAGCAAAGACATGAGGTTAAATACAGAACATTTATCCATCTATTGTTATGGCCATAAGAATCTTTGTTATAATCATGCTATAAAAACATCAAATTCAGTGTAGATATTTCAGAGGAAGTGTGTTCTGTGATGTAACTTCTTGTTCAATTTTTATGATGACCTAATTATTTTAGTTGATTTTTGATTCTATTTGTAAATAGAAATCTAGAATATCCTACTTGTAGTGTTAAAAAGTTTTTAACATTCTCTGAACACATGATAAAATTAGGTACTACAGAGGATAGACATATAGATAAAAGAATAGAATTAACAGTCTGCGGCCGGGCGCGGTGGCTCACGCCTGTAATCCCAGCACTTTGGGAGGCCGAGGCGGGTGGATCACGAGGTCAAGAGATCGAGACCATCCTGGTCAACATGGGGAAACCCCGTCTCTACTAAAAATACAAAAAATCAACTGGGCATGGTGGCACGTGCCTGTAAT
>NW_016107372.1:3154153-3155575 GCF_001604975.1 Cebus imitator
TCCCATCTCCATCTCCAAACTACCTACAAAAAAACCACTTGAACTCGGGAGGTGGAGACTGCAGCAAGCCAAAAAAAAAACAAAAAAAAAAAAAAAAAGCAACAGAGCAAAAAAAAAAAAAAAGCTCAAAATAGGTAATAACCAAAATCAAAACAGAGGCATAAATCTTTGTGATCTTAGATTAGAAAATTATTTCTTAAAATGACACAAAGTATAATTAACCAATGGAAAAAACAAACAGATAAAATGCACTTCATCAAAATGTAAAAATGTGTGTTTCTCTAAAATATATAAACAATACAACTCCATAATAAAAAGACAAATGATCCAATTAAAAAGTGGGCAAAGGAGTCTTATAGATATTTTTCAAAAGAAGATCTACAAATGGCCTATAAGCACATGATAAGATGCTCACATCATTAGTCACTAGGAAAATGCTAATCAAAACTGCAATGAGATATCACCTCATACTCACAGTACTGGATTTAATCAAAGTGACGATGCAGTAAGAGTTAGTGAAGATGTGGAGACATTGAAACCTTCATACATTACTGGCAGGAGCATAAAAAAAGGAGTTTGACAGGTTCTCAGAAAGCTAAGTATAGACTTCCCACTTCCAGCAATTCCATTCCTATGTATATACCCAAGAGATTTAAAACTTGTACACATATGTTCATAGCAGCATTGCTCTCACAAGCTAAAAAAACGGAAACAACCCATCCATCAACAGATGAATAGATAAACAAAATGTGGTATGTTGATACAACATCTATTGCTTGGCAATAAAAAAAGAAATGAGTCCAGGGCTGGACGTGATGGCTCATGCCTGTAATCCCAGCACTCTGGGAGTCCCAGGCGGGTGGATTGCTTGAGGTCAGGAGTTTGAGAGAAGCCTGGCCAACATGGTGAAATCCTGTCGCTACTAAAAATACAAAAATTAGCCAGATGTGGTGGTGCACACCTGTAATCTCATCTACTTGAGAGGCTGAGGCAGAAGAATTGCTTCAACCCAGAAGGTTGAGGCTGCAGTGAACCAAGATTGTGTCATTGCACTCCAGCCTGGGTGACAAGAACAAAACTCCCTCTGAAATAAAAATAGAAACGAAAAAAGAAAAGAAGAAAAGAAAAGAAAATCAAGGAAGGAAGGAAGGATACATGTTATTGCATCAACATACCTTGAAACTTTATACTCAATGAAAGGAACCATACATGAAAGGCCATACATTCCATGATTACAATGATGTGAAATGTCCAGAATAGAGAAATCCATGGAGACAGAAAGTAGATTAGTTGTTTCCAGGGACTGAGGGAGAAGAGAATGGTGTGTGATTATTAATGGATACAGAAATTATTGTGGGGAAGATGAAAATATTCTGGAATTAGATAACCAGTAGGTACCTAATAGTGGTTGCACAACTTTGT
>NW_016107372.1:3155891-3207591 GCF_001604975.1 Cebus imitator
GGAAGGAAGGAAGGAAGGAAGGAAGGAGGGAGGGAAGGAAGGAAGGAAGGAGGGAAGGAAGGAGGAAGGGAAGGAAGGAAGGAACCCAGAGACTGGAGAAGTTTAAAGACAAAAAGACCAGAGGAACCAATATTGCTTGAAGAGGTTAAGGTGATCCAACATTAGAGCTATCAACAGAAGGCAGCTCTTGGTGACAGCTCTCTGGAAGTGAATAAGTTTCAGCATAATGGAAATGGAGGACAGTAAGCAACTGACTGGAGCTGGCTTTCTAGGGAGACTTCAGCCCAAATCAACTCAAGGCTTGGTAAACCATAACCAGGATTTAATGTCTGGCCATCAAGAAGAAAACTACTGTGTTTTTTTGGTTTCCCTGTTTGTTTGTATTTTGTTATAGAGTCTAGGTCTGTGATCCAGGCTGGAGTGCAGTAGTGCGATCTCAGCTCACTGCAGTCTCAGCCTCCTGAGCTCAAGCAATTCTCTCACTTTGGCCTCCCAAGTACCTGGGACTACAGCCATACGCCACCATGCCTGATAATGTTTGTATTTTTGTATTTTTTATGTTTTTGGTAGAGACAGGCTTTTGTCATGTTTTCCAGGATGTTTTTTAACTTCTGGGTGCAAGTGATCCACCCACCCCCACCTCCCAAAGTGCTGGGACTACAGGAGTGACCCACTGTGCCTAGCCAAACTGCTGTGATTTTGAAAATATTTGGGCAGGTCAACCTAGAATTAAACTCAAGCCTACTGTCATCAAGCCAGACAAAACTATTATTACTCCTTATTATTTAGGCGGTAAATGTTAAAATAATTTTCCCTGTGTTTTAGTGATGTCTAACTACAATTACAGACTTATTTCTTGATTGTTTATGGCCTAAGTGATAGTAATTAGATTTCTCAAGTTGTCGAATATATGTATGTATATTTTCACTCCAATGTATTCATATAATAAAGTATTTCCACTAGCCAAGATCTTTAATAATTCGTATGTATCTTCATGTAAGCATGATTCATAGGATTTAATTAACTAGAACATTTGATCCTCATCCTAAGTCTGTAATCTTAAATGTGAATACCTAAAGGGAACAAGAATGTACCAGTAAGGCAAAATAAATAAATAGATAAATAAATAAAAATTGAAGCAGAGATGTTTAATGACAGGAAGAAAAGCACACTATAGTGAAGCGCAGAGTTCATGCTCCCCTAATCAGAACCTCTTTCCTCATTCGCAGCTAAGTAAAACATTGTTGTCCAATATATCTAGATATTCCAACTCTTTGGAAGGAAATCCAGAATTGTAAAGTTCTATATGGGAGATCTACTTTTTATATGTATATATATAAAATACAGCCTTTGATAACTAAGCTAAAAACAATAAATACCAAATTTTTTATTATTAAATATTTATTTTATTTAAGACCTCTCTCCGTTGTCAGAAAAACATGAGTATTTTATCACTAGTAGTCTCAAGCCTACATTTCCAAATAAAACTTCTGGTGACCTTGTTATATTATTCAAATCAGTGCCATCATATTCCCTAGATGATTGTTCAATTATTCACCAGATCACTAACAGGCTTTATATATCCTGGGTGATTAAATTTAACCAAACAAGGTGTCAATTAATTCTTCTACTGTAAAGTTAATTTTTTTAATAAAAATAAATAGTCAACCAGATTCAGTGGCAAATGCCTATAATCCCAGCATTTTGGGAGGCTGAGGTGTGCATATATGCTTGAGCTCAGGAGTTCAAAAACAGCCTGGGCAAGCAACATAGCAAAATCCCTTCTCTACAGAAAAATACAAAAATTAGATAGGTGTGGTGGCATGTACCTGTAGTCCCAGCTACTTGGGAGGCTCAGGTGCAAGGATCACTTGAGCCCTGGAGGCAGAGGTTGCAGGGAGCCAAGATCAGACCACTGCACTCTAGCCAGGACAATAGAGCCTGACCCTGTGTTTAAATAAACAAATAATAAGAATCTAGTTTTTTTTATTTAATCAAATCTAATATTTATTAATGGTAAGATGCACCATATGTTATAAGCCATTATAAAAGGAAAAATGCTGCATATTAAACCAGAGCCAATAACCCATTTTTTTCACTTAATGTGCATTTTTCATCTCATTCCCTGTATTCATCAGGTCCAGATTTTCTGTTTAGTTCTGTTCAGTTTTATGATTTCTCACTTTTTATTGAACTTCTTATTTTGTTCATGTGTTAGTTTTTCTGATTTTTTTGTTGATTTGTTTATCTGTATTCTCTTGTAGCTCACTGAGATGCCTTGTAATAATGAAATTCTTTGTCAGGCAATTTATAGATCTTCATCTCTTACCTAGTATTGTTAATAGAGACTGACTTGTTGCTCATACCCTGAATTTCTTAACTGGTTAGTAATAATTTCCACCTGGAAGTCAACAAAGCATCTCAAAATCAAACATAAGAACAATAGATTTATCAATCATTGTATTCACCATTGAGTCAATACCATGAACATAGCTCTCTATTTTCTGTCTTAGTATGCAATTAGTTAAGTCCCATTATCAGTCTGAAATATCTTTCACATTCATCCTGTTTTCTCCAGCCATGGCAATCAGGGCCTTTTTAACCTTCTGTGTGAACAACGACGATAAATTTCACAATCTTTTCCTAGCCCCCAGCCAAATACCTATTTGGGGAATAACAGTTATTATTAAATACCACAGTGATTGCTGTACTGTCCCAAATATTCAAGGCCTCTCCATTGCTCATAAAACAAAGTACAAACTCTATGGTCAGGAAAGAAATTCACATTTTGTGAGTATGGATAATAAAATTACTTCTGGAGTCAACTGGACCTGAGTTCAAATTCTGGTTCCACACTCACTAGAATACCTCCATTGAGTTATATTTCATAATCTCAGGTTCATTATGCAATTGGGCTCTTAGCACTTATATGAGAATAGGTTATTGTAAGAAAAAATGAGATAACTTTTGTGAAGTAGCTAACATGGCTCCAGCAATTTGAATTGTACTGCCAGTAAGAAACTAGACCTGAAATTTTATTTTGTTCCCTGGCTCAGGAGAATGTTTTGCTTTCCTGGTTAAACTGCATATAGGTCTGAATCATGAGTAAATGTCTGCTAAAGGCAGACCAACAAGATTGTGGGTAAGGTGGAAATCCTCAGGACAACGATGCTTATAGCGTTCCCTACTTTATCTGAGTGACCCTCAAAACCACAAAGCAATGGCTTCATGCTGGACAACCTGCCTTTTATTGCTCCAAAGAAACATTCCTTTGAGTAACAATTTGAGAAATAGAATTAATTTCATGAGAGCAAAACAACAAATATGTCAGTAAAAGATGGAAACTTGGAACGCTAGCAAAGGACTGTTGAAATTAGCCTCTCCAATTTCTCAGTCTTTTATCTCTACTACACATTAAATTTACTACTTCACAACTTTTTTCTTAGTTTGCCCAACATATGGATTGAAACCTAAAATAGTCATTTATTTTCTGCTGTTTCTATGTTAGACTATTTCAGTGGGTGTTGGAATCTGCATTTGCATTTGCTGCACCAACAATTTAAGATTACTTTTCCACTCTTCTTTGCGGGCAAACAAATGCAGTGTGGTAATAAAATATTCCTGATTGTTAATGGCCTCGGTATTGATGCAAGTAGACGTTAATTCTTTTAACAGAAATAATCTTCTCATCTGAGAAATATGCTGAAAGGCTTGCCTGACCTTGGAGGACTATATCCATGGGAGAAGACTGATTTGCATCTTCCTCCGCTTTTCTCATGCAACTTAGCCAGGCATTTATAGATGCAGTTTCTGACCATGTAACAGAGCAAAAATTGTCAGTTCCTGTCTCTTGCCTTCCACTGGTTTTCCGGGAAACAGACTCAGACAAGAACTGTGTGCCCATGTATTATTGGTAGTTGATTTCAAATGACATCTCTAAGGAAGGAGGAAGGCAGGCCTGGGCAGAGAGGGAAACTGACCTGCACTGTTGCTGCAAGGAAGGCTTTAGTCAATTATATGGCTAAAGAACTCCAGAGCTGGGATGGCCTTTCTGTGCCCAAATTAAGGAAATGTGGCTAGACTTTTGTATCTTTGCACCAGTCAGTCATTAGCAGCAAGCCACCCTTGACAGGGTATATAACCCTGGTCAAGTAGTCCTTGTGAGTGAGGCTGTATCCAATGAGGGACAGAGATAAGATCAGCAACTGATGTTCACAGTGGTTGGCAGTGGAGGAAATGGGTGTATTATCCCTAAAGAAGAGACCTGGTATTCACTACAGATCCTCAGAAAAATTAAACCTTATGCCATGGATTCATTAGCTCTTCTCTACTGAGCTAACCATCCACATGAGAGTTGATGAATATAGTAGAGAGAATGAAGTCAACCAGCTGATTTCAATGCTCAGAGTGCCACTTCATCTCGTTAAATTATGTAACACTGATGAAAGAAACACGTGAAGGAAATGAAAGTGAAAGTCTTAAATTGTTTGTGAGCATAAAGTGTTAAGAATTTTATTTTAGATACTCTCAACATAACGTTGTTGAATACAACAATAAGGCAAAATTAATCCCAAATCTCTAAGCCTCACTTCAGTGTTGTGACATGACTTCAGTATAACTCTCCAGTGTGGTGGCACTGCTGCTAGCTTAAAGCAAGCAAATGCTAAGGTTTTTCTCAATGCTGTGTCATTACTACATTTGCCCTTCTTAGTTTTAACTCCAGGCCCTCTATTTATTGTACCTGCTCCCTTTTAACTTCTGATATCCCCCTAAAAGAGCTCTCCCAGGACGTCTTTGGCACCTCACTCCTACAAGTGCCGCAACCCCTTCCACCCCACTTTGACACCTTCCCTCCCTTATCCTCAGTCTGTCAAAGATTGAACTTAATGCTTACCAAGATGACTCTGCTACTAAACGAAAGACATTAGACAGGGCAGAGCCATCTTTCCCAGGTTAGCATGGCAAAAATTCACAATTGTTGCAACATGGAGAACTTGGCTACAGAGGAAGAACTAACCAAACGGTTAATTCTCGTGATTCATTGCTCTTGAATTCTCAGAATTTGCTACAATGGATCGCTTGCAGCATTTTCTTTAGGAAGAACTTTCCAGAAGCAGTGTTACTGAAAGGTTCAATTAGAGACACACATTCTTGGAAAGTTCTTTTCTTGGAATCTAGTCTCCAGGTTTTTCTTCAATTTTCCTGACAGCTTCTTCTGTATTTCTGTGAATGACTCTTCTTCTTCTGTAGGGTAGAGGGTAACACCAGCAAAATAGAGTCAAATTTATTCAGGGTGAAGACTTTGCTGCTTGCATAATATGAAGATAGAGAATGGCAAGGGAATTGAGAATAATTTGGTTTTTTTAAGGAATGAAGTGTGGATATATGGGGAGTTAAGGCCATTGAGACGTTAAGGAGTCAGTGGATTGGAGGCTCAATGGGCCAAAGAAAGGTTCAAATAGAAGTTATGGGGTCAGTGAAAGATTGGACACGGTAAATAGGGTAAGATACTCAAAATAGATATTTTAGCATAATAATAAAAGGTCAAAATATGACTGTATAAAAATATTATTGAAACTGGATCTAGGCTAATATGTTGGATAATTCATTTATATGAATGTGCAAGATTAGATTAGTAGTGTAAAGAAGAACAGTGATACCAGGTACTTGAATCTTCAATGAATGAGAAGAAAATAGTATTTGTAGACAACTACTATTGAGTGAGAACAGCATGTCTTATGACATTTATTTCAAAAGAATTATCTTTTGAAATTTTACTTTACATATTTATTTATTTGTTTTGAGGTAGGAAGGAGAAAAGGTATTAGAAATAGCAGTGTAGAGGGAATAGCATATCTACAGTATCTCCAGAATCTCTGGAAATTGTAACATGAGGAAAAAACAAACATTTCTTAAAAGACCTGTCCATCAAACAGTGTCCTTAAGGAATTGCCACATTTTAATTACAGGGATATGGTAAAGGGAATGTTCAAAAAAATGCTTAAATATATAATACATGTTACAAATAAGTGAAAGTTGCAGAGGACTTTGAGAAGTTAGAGATACGTGAAAAGTTGGGTCCAACTGTAGTATTTCAGTCAAGAAACTCAGCTGGTTTGAGTTTTCACTAGCCGGATTTATCTAAAACTACATTCTTGAAGGGTCTGAGTCGTCAGTAGTCGTGTTTCCCATTTGTTGTAATTTTCTGTTAGCTAGCACCAAGAAGGATCCCAGATAATCCCCTGGGTTTTATACACAGGGCTTCTTACCACCACTGTGTATGTAGCAGCAACCCAGTTTCCTCCTGGTTATTGGGATCAAACACTGCAGCCAGTAGAGTAAGCTATTTTATAGTCTGTTGACAACTCAGTGGCTTAATAGCCTATTTGGCCAGGTAATAGTCTCATCATCAAATTCAATGAAAGTAGAGATGTCTTCCTGTCAAAATAAGGTAGTAGGGGTCAAATTCATTCTTTCACCTGATCAAAAACAACAAAATACATGAAGTAAAATGTTCAAGATTTGCAATATTAGGTAATGAATGAGATCCCCAACAGATGAAAAATGAAATAAAATGAGTTCTATGACCACCCCAGACTACTGCCTGAAGCGTAATTCCATAATACCATGCTGGAGTGGGAGGAGACCTGGGTAGGAACTGTTGATCTCACTGTTAAGAGGAACCATAAAAATGATTTGAGAAGGTCAGTATTGCTAGAGTTTGTAGGTAGAGAGTAGGAAGAACCAAGATGCTTATGCAAATAGTTCCTGAGATTTGCAGAGTAGTTTCCCTTGAGTTTTCAGCTGAATAATGAACAGTGCATGTAGAAAAATATATATATACCAATGCTTAGGGGCAAAAATATATAAAAAGATTCAAGTGAATTATACATACTCAGGTTTCACCAAAGGCCAGAAACAGATTGTGTTCCTACAATCTGAATGAAAGAATTCAGAATGAAAAATTTCATAATTCAAAGGACATAGAGTAGAATAACAGAAAGGTTGTTACCTGAGTAGTGGGGGGAAAATAATCTCTAGGATAAATTCTGCTCTGGTACTGGCCAACTGAGTTTAAATGCAATACCAGAAAAGATTGAATTGTTTTCAAATAACTTAATTACATCTCACTGCTAAGCTTAAAAAGTACAGTTAAGTATATAAAAATATTCAGTATCCAATTTGGTGATTTCATGTCTGGTATGTAATCAAAATGACAAAGCAGGAAAGTAAGCAGAAAAATATGAGCCATAATATAAATAAAAATAAGTAAGCAAAAGCTGACCCAGGAATAACACATATAATATAGTTTTGCAAATAAGCCCATAAAGCAAGTATGATAATTATGTTTCAGAGGCTCCAAAATATAGAAGAAATTTAGCATGCTAAATGAAGACATAAAAATCTATTTTTAAAAACCCGCTCAACTCAAACTTCTAGAGATAAAAATCATAATATCTTACATGAAAAATATACTGGAAAGGATTAACTGCAGAAGAAAAGATTAGTGAACTTGAAAACACAGTATTAGAAACTGTATGAGAGAGATGAAAGACCAACAAAAAATGGCATAGAATAGAGAGCTGTGTGACAATGTGAAGTGGTCTGTTAAACCTGTATTTTTAATTTCCAAAGAAATAGAGGGGGTAAAAAAATTCAAAAAAATAATGGTTGAACAGTTTTCAAATTTGATAGAAACAATAAACTTTTGAGCTCAAAAAGTTCAATAAAGCAAAAGAAACCTGGAGAAAACTATACCATTGAACTTAAAACAAGCAACAAAGAGAAACTATTACAAACAGCTAGAGGAATAAAGAAACACTGTGTGCCAAAAAAAAAAAATGGCAAGAATACAACAGACTTCTTGACTATAATAATGAGAGCGAGAAGCCAGTGGAGCATCATCTTGAAGGCACTGAAAAAGAGAATTGCTATCCTAAAATGCAAAAATATCTTTTAAAAACAAAGGCAAACACTTTTTGAGACAAGTAAAAACTGAAATAATTCATTACCAACATACCTGCAGTATAATAAATGTTAAAGGAAGTCTTGAGCAATAAGAAAAATGTACTAGACAAAAATATGGATCTACATGAAGGAAGCAAGCATACCAGAAATGGTATTACCTAATCTCTTTAAAAGGTAATTGAATTTTGAAAGGAAATAAAATGTTTTCTGAAGTTTATAACATACTTATAATTAAAAGGTATAGTAACAAGAGCCTAAATATCAGAAGAGAAGAAACAGATTCTTATAAAGTTTTCTATTATTTATAAAGTGGTATCACATAGCTTGTAGGTAGATTGTGTGTGGTAAGTTAGAGATGTATATTATAAACCCAAAGAAAGCACTGAAGTAACACAACTTTGAGATATATTCAGTAAGCTAATGAGAGGATAAAATTGGATTACAAATACCATTCAATTAATACAAAAGAAGGCACAAAAAGATGTGAAAGAGAATAAAGTACAGGTGAAACAAATATAATGTATGTATATTTATGTACATAAATAAATAAAGTACAGGTGAAACAAATATAATGTATGTATATATATATATGTACTTTATAGCACTTTTCCTTAGAGATTAAGACTTCAAACTAGTAGAACTCAAAATGTACCTGGCATAGGAAGCAAAAATTCTGCCATTTTTCCTTCAATTCCTTTGTGATTTGGGGACTCATGTCTTCTGACTATGTGGGAAAGAGCATATATATAAATATATATAAAATTCAGAACATATACTGCATCCTGTAAGGTGGAACCCCATATTTTAAGGGTGCCATATCCCTGTAACTAAGTTTTGAATAAGGCTTCCATCTGTCAATTAGGTCATGTGCTCTGGAGTACTTGGACACCAGTGGGATTCCTGGAAACTGCCACTAGGGAACTGATTCTGCTAAATTCACTGGAAGACAGGAGAATTTACTTGGTAGCCACCTGTGTGGGTATTACTGAAACTTTCTTGGGATGGGCATCAGTTGGTTTCACACATACTAGTTGAGCACCACGGAGCAAGAGAAGTGAAAAGCACAATAGAACCAGGAAGAAAAGCCCCTTCCTCCTGCAGTGTCTCTCCAGTGCCTTTTACTGACAAAGCTCAGCATCATTGCCAGCTGAAGGGAGAAACAGTTGCAAGGTCCAACTTCAGTGTCACTAGACAAGATGATAAAGAGTATATTGAGAGGCAAGAGGAAATAAAGTGATAAGTGGCATCTGGGCTCACTCCTATTTCTATCTCCTGATTCTCAGATTATATAATCTATGTACTGAGGCCACACCACCGTAAAATAATTGTTAATTTTGGGTGTATATATAGTGCATTCTGGAATGTGGTTCCACATATTTACAGAGAATAATCTCTATGTGGTCCATCAGCTAAGCCTTAAAATGGCCATGCCATCGATCTATCAGGATATATCAGGTTCTGGTGACTGCAGATTGTGATATAATTAGTGAGTCCCATCATCATGCACCCAGTCATTTCTCCTTTGCTGTAAAATGCAATCCTTGCTAAATCAAACACTGAGTACTCAGACAGTTATGGTGGTTCAGGCCTTGAGTACATAAACAGCAAACCTGTAATTATTGACAGAAGATGTGTTGTTCCTAATCAAGATGAATAAGTGTTCCTTCCAGGATGGAAGTTGCCACTAGATGACTTGTCTCCTTGAGAGATGGGATCTCAGAGTAGTCTGTTGGGGAATGTTGAACACTCAGCAGTGGAAGTAGCTATGTAAGCCTTGGTAAGTGGGACCTCAAACTATCAGACTCATGATCTCCTGTGTCCTTGCCACCCTGGCTGCTCTGTTTATGCACCCACAGTGCTAGCATTAAGATCACCAATGATAGAAACTAGACTGTATCAACTGACCAATTGATCCTGTCTTCTTGGCCATTTTGCTCATCTTCCATAGGTGATATTATTTAGTGTTTGCAAATATGCAATACAAAGATCTTCAACTTTGTGCTTCAGTCTGTTGTAATTCATTTTCCCCAAATTTCTTTATTCCTAATCTCTCACTTTTTGCCACTTCCATGACAGCATATATATTCTTACCCTGGGAACTTCTCTTTCCACACAGTGTGCATGACTTTTGGGGGACACTCTGAATTAAGGCTGTCCCTCATGTCCTAAGGAGATCCATTCATTAACCAAGCATGGCATTTTTTCTTTGATAGCAAGAGGTCACAATGGATCCTCATTTGTAGTTATATTTCTGAACTGATGGAGCAGAAATTGCACAACAATAGCATGGGGCACGGGAGTGCATTGCTCATGCTGCTCATCAGGCCTGCTCATGCCTGATCTTGATGGTACCACTTTAGTCTTACAAAAGACTGCTGCTGGGTCTTCCCAGCCTTATGATCTGGTGGATTTGACAGGATTCAGATGATGATGAGTAGGTCTGGACACATGGTCACTTGATGTCAAATACTTTTATTCTGTGAAATTACATTACATTTAAAATATAATTGCATGAAAAATTTCAGGCAATGTCAGAAGTAAAAATCACTGTTTCTAGAAAGGCTTGGATAGCCATAAGATGACTGGCATAACAATAGCCAAATTCTGTAAAATCAGGTTAGCAATAAAAAGGTTGGAACTAAAGCAGTAGCAGAAAAGATCAAAAGAAGGGAATAATTAAAATATATCTAAAAGTTTCAACAGTATTGGGACAAAAATATAAAGTTCACATGACACCCTAATGCTTCTAGAAAAGTCTCAAATGGGTAAACAAGGCATATTATTTAAGGGTTGTTGCCGAGTTTAAAATGAGGAAACTGAGGCCAGTATAAGAAAATTAAATGCCAATTTATTCAGCTCCCAGGAGAGGTTCTCTGGTCGAGGGAAAGGGGGCCAGAGAAGTTGCACTGACTTCCTGGGTCATGGGGTTTTTATGGCTAGGAGGAAGGAGCAACAGCTGGGTGCCCTGATTGGGTCCAGGGGAGCAGGATTGAGACGGGGCGGGCCGCTATTAGGGGCGGGCCGCTATTGGCTGGCGGGTTGTTGGGCGGGTATTCCGGTATGAGAGCCAGCCAGGGTTGCATTAGCCAGAGCCTTCCAGGGGAGCCATGAGGCAGAGCTAGGTGCCGAGTGCAGAGCCTGGTGCCGGGTGCAGAGTCAGGTGCTGAGTGCAGAGGTGGGTGTGTCCGGCCTCCCTGTGAGGCAACTGGCCTTACAATTATATCAGATATGATGATACAGATAAAGACTAGGGTGGTACATGAAAAATTACTTCAGTCAAGAATGTAGTTGAGACCAACTTTACAATGTCCTTTCTCAAATTTTGAGTACCTGGAAATCCTGGCTCTATCCTGAGGTCACAAAGCCAAAGGAATATAAAGGTTACATAAATCTTCGTGTAGCTCATTATATGATTAGTGGGTATTTGCTTGAGATTTTTGTCAAGTGATGCTGTTTCTCTGTATCTATTTTCCACATGTACTAAAGATAAGATTAGTAACCCATTTCATACTGCTGCTTTGAAAATCAGGATTCTTATATAGGTACCCTTGTGGAAAGCATTTGGGTTTATTCAAATATTTCTTGGTTCTTAAGGGAAAATAAAAACAAAGAAAACACCTAAAATGTCTTTGTGACTATTCTGGTTATTCATTTTTGCATAATAAACAATCTTAAAACTTAGTGGGTTAAAAAGAC
This sequence comes from Cebus imitator, assembly GCF_001604975.1. Taxonomy (NCBI): domain Eukaryota; kingdom Metazoa; phylum Chordata; class Mammalia; order Primates; family Cebidae; genus Cebus; species Cebus imitator. The sequence goes on from NW_016107372.1 coordinate 3,167,556, forward strand.
CATGTATTATTATCGGTCATGTTTCCATAGGCTGACTGTAATCCACAGGGTGGTTCTCATTTGGGTCTCTCTTAAATGCAGCAATTACTGACTACAGGTACACATATCTGGGACTGTAGTCCTCTGACAGCTAGACTAGGCTGGTTGTCCAGGAAGGTTCACTCATATGGCTCTCAACTTCTGCTAGATGTTTCTTGGAGCTTAGCTAGAGTTGTTAACCAAAGTTCCTAGACACAGTCCACGGTCTATGTGATCTGAGCTTCTAACAGCATAGCTGATGGGTTCCTACCCTGACACTACTGAAAGCAAGTGTTTCAAGTGTCAGGAAGCTGATGCTGCCAGTCTTTCTAAAGGCTGTACAGAACTTCAGAGTGTCATTTTACCCAATCCTATTGGCCAAAGGAATTATAGGCCTGCCCAGGGGGATGGAGAAGTAAATGCCCCCTCTGACAGGGAATGTCAAGGTCACATCCTTGAAGCACACATGAAGAGCAGATATTGTGGAGTTACTTTTGCAATACAATCAGCTGCAATGATTTAATTCAGTAAATTCTGTGGCAAATAGTACTTACTTGAAAATGAACTTATTTCATGCAGGAAGCAAAATTTATGACATTTTTAACCTGTTTGTGAGAAAAAAGACTTTTCTAGTATGAATTTTGACAATGTGTCACTGGTTAATCAAATTAATTGGCGGTTAATAGGTAACACTGCTGTCTAAGAGGTCAATAAACTATAATTTTATTTAAAACCAGTTTATTGATTGCCATTTCAGTAAGAAGTCCTTGTTTAGATCTTATGCAGCGTTCTCTGAAAGAAGCTAATAGCTGAAATGACTATAAGAGACATTGAGACTTTGTTACATGGGTTGATGATTTGTTACATGGATTGAACAAATCACTGTATGAATAGAGAATGGAAAAGACATGCCTTCTTATAGAAAGCAGATAAATCGCTAGAAAAGTGGAACTTTGTGGATATAAATTAAGGTTTTGCAGTCCTTTCAAATTGGATTTGAATCCCAGCTGTGTGTGCCCCAAGACACAATTTCCTTTTATGAAAGACCTAGATAATACCTATCTTAATGCACTTTGGCAAGCAACCAGTGACAGCATTTTTCTTGTTTACCACTTTCGTGATAACATTTTAAAAATTATGTTTTCTATCATCTTTAGTGAGAAAATGATTGGATACACAGTGCACCGTTTTGTCTATTCACTGTACATTTTTAAGGCAGTTTCTATATTAGCAGCATTTTTGTGGTTTTATATAGATAGACATATTTCCGTAAAGTTTAAAGCTGAAGACAATGATATCAATGTATTTCTCCAGTTTGAACTAATACACCTATAAGAAAACAAGTCTTATTTTATATTGATTTTCATCCTTTTACTTTTCAATATCTTAATCCTTCTTACAGAAGTACTCCCAAGAGTTTTGTAGAAATGAAACATTAAATAAATATTTATGAATTTAATAACTTATTAATACTAATAATATTCACCATCATCAAATTGTACTTTTTAAATTATCATTTACATGCTCCTGTTAAGGAGGAAGAATTATGCTGCTATAAGAGGCAACAAACCCAAATCATTCTAATATCCCTAATAATTATCAGCATTAATTTCATCTGTGTCACCAAATTACTTTAATGGTTTGCATTCACTAATCATGTTACTCATATTCTGCTGTCAGACCTCAGTTTCATCAGTCAGGTATTTGACCTTACACTCAGACCAGAAATAGCACTTGCTAAAATTGTGAGTGACATAACTTAGTGCTAATGATGACTTTTATGGCTTTTGGAGGGTAGCTAAATTTCAGTTCTTGTTACTGATTAAACTTATCACTTGCTGGTCTGATAAACTATAGTTGGGGTTGGAATATAAACTAAAGGCTGTATTAACTTTTAGTAACTTCTCTTTTAGCACATTACAGATTCAGGTTTAATACACTATAAACTACTAAAAGGGGGAGGAAAATAGGAGGTTATGTGTTGAAAAAGTACCTACTGGATACTATGCACACTACCTGGGTGCTATATACTCATGTAACAAACCTGCACATGTAACCCCTGTATCTAAAATAAAAGTTGCAATTTAAAAAAAAAATTGAGAAAGTAATACCCTAGAAAAACTTGATACAAAATTAATGAGATGAAATTCAACGGTAATATATAGAGAGGGCTACAAGCAGATTCAAACTGATCTTAAAGACTAGATAAGAGAGATTCTGCTATAAAGAAATACCTGAGACTGGGTAATATATAAAGAAAGAAGGTTAATTGGCTCTCAGTTCCACAGACGGTACAGGAAGCATAATGCTGACCTCTGCTTAGCTTCTAGGGAGACCTCAAGAAACTTACAATCATGGCAGAAAGCAAAGAGAAAGCAAAGACATCACATGACTAGAATAGAAGCAAGGTGGGGAAGGTACTATCCACTTTTAAATGACCAGATCTCATGAGAACTCACTTGCTATCATGAGGACAGCACCAAGGGGATGGTGCTAAATCATTCATGAGGTATCTGCTCCCATGATCCCATCACCTCCCACCAGGCCCAACCTCCAACATGAGGATTACAATTCAACCTGAGATTTGAGCTGGGACACAGATTCAAACCATATCATAGATGTATTAAAAATCAAAATCTTAGGCTTCATAAAAGAAGCATAGTATCCTTATTTATTGTGGCACAAGCCACTGTACCTTGTTCTCATAGTTTTTTAAAAGTTAGGACATCTAGCACAAAATGTTGTAGCAATATCATGGACACAGATACACAGACTTATGTAGATGAAAAAGAAATGGAGTGATAAAAAAGCAGTAATTACAAGAATTCTTTTTCTAACCACAATAGATTAGCTGGTATCTGGCCTACCATCCATTGACAAGTAACTCTGTGTGTGTGTGTGTGTGTGTGTGTGTGTGTGTGTGTGTGTGTGTGTGTGTGTCTGTGTGTGTGTGTCTGTGTGTGTGTGTGTACAACTGAAGTCATTGATCAGCAATCAATACTAAGATCCTTGAGAGAAGCAATGTACATCAGGTTAGCCTACATTCATTCTTGCTTTCTCATTCAGGACATTTTTCAAAACTATTATGCAAGAAAGAAAACATCATTCCCTCTGGGTTGAGAAAACAAAGACTAAAGTTTGGGTTGCCCGGGCAGTTGGAAATGAGAGGCAGTTCGTTAGAGAGGAGAGATCCAGAGAAAAGACCTGAGTGCATGCAAAAAATTTACTTCAATTCCTTGGATGACTCCCAACCTCACATGCACAGGGAAAGACTTTGGAAGACTGAGCAAGGAACAGCCACTGGGAGCCCAGAGAAACAAGCATAGATTTCAGAAATCTCTGCATGATGAAGACTTACTGAAATTCAGGTATAATTATAAGGAGAGAACTTGGTGCATATCTTGGGCTTTCTGTTGAGGCTTTAATGGGGTAGGCCACACCCTGGAGTAAGAATCATGATTTAAGGCTAAGGACAAAGCTAAATTAGACGTAATAGGCCTACGTCCAAGCCCCCACAGAATTGTTAGTAATTTAACTTCCTTTTAGAACACAACTTAAAATCCTTTAGAGTAGATTTGTAGAACCTAGGTGCTCTATACCATATCACTCACAATAAAAATTGTTTTTCGATAAAAATGATTAGACACAAAAGATGCATAAAATGGCACCAATAATGAAGAGATAAAATCAACAGACTGAAACACAGAGATTATTCAGAATTAGCAAGGACTTCAAAATAGCTATAATCAGTATGTTAATCAAAAAGAAGAAAATTAAACAAAAATATAAAAGTTTTCAACATAGTACCAGATATTGTAAAAAAGAGTTAAATTGACATTTTAGAATTGCAACATACAATATCTGAAATTAAGAACTTTTTGAATCTTTGTAATAGAAAATTGAACAGAGCAGAAAAGATTAATTTTTGAACTTGAGACAGGTGAATAGAAATAACCCAGCTAAATAACGGTGACAATAATAATAATAGTGAACAGAATGTAAGAGAGATGTGAGAACCCATCACAAGAAACATGTAACCTTTGTAAGAAACATGTAAACAACAACTGCAAGATAATAGAAGCAGAATTAGACCAAAGAATAAGTAACTGTAATGTGGAAGCAACAGAGGCTTCAGACAATCCCAGAGTGTGCTCTGAAGCTGAGCTGACTCTTCAAAAACACCATACTCTAGGCAAGGGACTAGACTTTTGTTTTCCCATGTTAACCAGATATTTGATGCACTTGTTGCTGGAGAAAAAGAACAAAACATAAATGTCAAAGTGGCAGTTGCCTTTAACTGAGGGCAAAATATAGGGGGAAACTCAGCTGTAAATGATAAGTAACCATTCCCTACAGACACAAAAATGACTGCCTTTTCCTGAAAAGGGTATCACGCACTCACATACAATTATGACAGCAATTATAAAGGCCGAACATACATGTAACTGGAGCCTCCCAAAAAAAAGGAGAGAGAGTAAAAGCAACATTTGAAGAACTAATGTCTAAACATTTCCAAAATTTGATAAGAATAACACACAAATTCAAGAAGCTCAGCAATTCCAAACAAAAAAACTTAATATATCAGAGTTTAATAGCTAAAAATTAATGCAAATAGAAAATATTAAAAATAGCCATAAAGGAGGAAAGCCTTATGGGGGTAAAATTAGAGAGAATAACCTAAATAATGGAACATTATTTCATGTTTCAGTTATCAAACTATGGAAAGGATATTAACAAATTAGAAAACAACCAAAAGAGATGAACAAGATACAGTCTAGAAAGACCCAGCTGCAGATGAGAAGATTTAGAATAATATCTATTTCCAATAGTCAGTATCGTGGAACATACACTAATAATATTTTGTGACGTTTAGAAGAACAGAATAAAACCAGTGGGAGGAAGCCTTCAGCAAATATAAGTAAAATATTTGTAAACTAATAATGAAACTGGTTGCTTTGTGGAGAAGTCAGCATGCTGTTTTAAGAAGTATCCAGAGAGCAGTATGCCATTCATCTGTCCAAGATTATGGAAAATCCTCAAATTAGGTGTGATGGAAATAAATGTCCTCTGAAGTCCATTGCAATCCTAAAGGTCTCTGCCAAAATTTGTTTTGTTCTTTTTCTACTTGAATAAATATTCAAAACTTGCACCATTTCATGCCATTCTTGAGGTGTAGGTCATGAGAAATGCATATATTCTGAAGTACTTTTTATAAAACTAAAATTTGATACATTATTAAAAGATTTTAAAGAGACACAGTCTGTCCACATACACACTTAAATGTGTGTTTCAGTGAGCAAATCTTTGGTTTGGGGAGGAATTTTTCCACAATACTTTAATTTGTGCACCCCATATCTAGTACATACGGAAAAAGGGAAGGCTGGAAACTGACTGGTGAGCACTCCTAAAAATATTAATATTGCCTTTAACAATTAGCCTGTGTCTTAGACCATTCATGCTGCCATAACAAAATACCATAAACTTGTAGCTTATAAACAGAAATTTACTTTTTACAGTTCTGTAGCAGAGAGAAAATAGGGCAATTTTGGTGAGAGGAACACGAGAAAGGATGGGGAAAGCATAAGGCATTCTTGGAGAATAGGAAGTAGAAACATTTTCTCTTGGAGAGCCCCATTGCTGAAAGTTATAAATGTACATTCTGCCAATGTCAAGACATCTTGGTCTAAGAGCATTATTACCAGCTTAGTCCCACATCTAATTACACAAGATTTACTTTCTTTGTATAATGTCAGCTTCTAATTTTCTGTTAATTCAAATGAGGAAGCACCTCAGTTTGTCTTCAGGCAAAAATGAGGCAACATTTCTTAGCTACTACCTTGAGTGAAGCATGTAATATAGTGTCCTTTGAACTCCCTTTCCTATATAATCTAAAAGTGAATCTATTTTTATACACTACTAGAGCACTGCCAAATGTTATTTTATTTATCTCTTCTTAAAAAAGTATGACCATGGCTGATCTAACCTCTAGACTCTTTAACCATGAGGGGGAAAATGCACGTGGCTAAGAATTCAGTCATTCAATGTTTCTTTTAAATTCAAGAATTAGCTTCACAGTTACTTTTTGATGTGGTGAGCGTGGACGCCTTTGTTTTGAGTCTGGACTTTCTTCCCCATGGATTATTATCAGACTGTATTTTAAAAGTGTTGTGCTCTCTGCAGAAGGTTTAATATTCTCAGTTTTTCTTATAATTATTTTTATTTTTTATTATTGGTCAATTTTAATATTTTACCATCCCATCCAACCAATCCTACCTTCCATGCATAATTATCTCCCTATCCCCTAATAATTTTATTTCTTAAAAAGAGAAGCAACACAAGGACAAAAAGGAAAAGTCTCAGTGAGTTAAAGATTTCACTTTAACCTGAAGAACAAGCCTGAAAATTATTCTCCAAATGGATAAATTGAGTCCCAAAATAGTAACACACTTGTGCTGACAGATGGAGGTGCAGATAGAAGAATGTGCATGGCAACTGCTGCCTGAAGCACTTCCATCTGTCACCAGGTCTCTGCTGCGTCTATATATTCAGAACCACTCTGTCCACTATCCAGCACCTGTGCAGCTTTTCTCCATTCATTTCACTGTGAAGTGGACTAAACTGCTCATAAGGATCCTTGAAGTAAGAATAATTAAAAATATAACCAGAAAGTCTATCTGTATGCTACTGAAACTTTATCAATTAAAGATATCACCTCTCATGGTTTCCCCTAGATAACACAACGAAGAAATAAAAACAAAAATGAAGAGGATGAGTGGCGTGCTGTGGGGCAGGAGAAAAGAAACAGGAGAGAAAAATCTCCCAGCCAAGCATAGAGAAATATTGCTTTCTTTCCTTCTCTGAAAAGAAAAGTCTTTTTATCTTTCATTTTCTCCCTCCTTATACAGTAAAAAAAATAAATAAGCCATATGAATGTCAAAAATCTAATTTATTGTAAGCAGAACGTAATATGAGCTCAGAGTCTACAGCCAGGCCACCTGGCTTCAAATCCAGGCCACCTGGGTTCAAATCCAGGCTCTCTGCTTACCAACACTGAGAACTTTGACAAATATTTGGACCTTTTTGTACCTCAATTTTCTCATCTGCAAGATGAAGATGAATTAACATAGTTATTCCAATACTAAATCTATCTATCTATCTATCTGTCTATCTATCTATCTATCTGTCTATCTATGCAACTTAAAACAGTACCTGGCACATAATCAGCCCTTATAAACTTGGCCTGGCCAACTAGCCTGTTGACATCCTTGCAAACCTGACCTGGCCCTACCAACTTGACTGGGATATGGCACAAATACATATAGTGGGGGCTTCTGATCACCATGACCCCAGGTGGGCTCCAATACCCGCAGTAGAGCATCTACAGGCAGCCAATACCCATCTGACCTCAAGCCCAAAAACGGCCCTCTCATCAGCATTATCAAGAGGGTTTGCTTTCCTGATATGAGCAGTTGGTGACATTTTGGCTTTTAAAGATCTATTTCACTTCTCCTGCCCTGACCTTCATCCCCAGAGCCTAGAGTCTGGTTTTAAGCTTAGAAGTAAAACTTTCCCACTCAGTGTCCAGTCTTTGGTCACTTGATGTGTATATTCCTTTGTATGTATGAGTGTATGTATTTTTATATGTGAAAACTATGTATAGTTATGGCTTATAATATTTGAAGATCTAGGAGAAAAAAATAACTAGGTTCAATACAATTAAATATAATTTCAATGAGTTGGTTTGAGTTTGTCATCTGGGAAGCATGAAACCTAATAAGTAGGTGATGAAGAAAATGCCCTGGTGTTTGAATGGTTCTACCACACAGGTTATTCATTTACATATAGTTCAAGAAGGTGGCATGGGAAGCTGGGCCTTGAGCAGGGGACTTATTGTTTTTCTGTTTTTCACTTATAAAATTAAACTTCTCAACAAGCAAGTCACAAAGAGGCTTGCTCCACCGTGCCCCCCTCACCACCGCAGCCACCAACAGCACCAAGTCTGCTTCCAGGCAGCGGGCAAGCAGGGCTGAAAACTTGCCCCAGGCTACCAGCCTCCCAGCTGTGAAAGCAAGTAGGGCTTTCCTGCTTTCCCACCTGTGGAGTCTGCACACTGAATTCACACCCTCTTCTGAGTTCTGGCCAGGAGACTTCTAATTCAGTTAGAATTGTTACAAAGTTCAGCTGGAGGTTGCCCTCTCCCTGTGGCCTTTTCCCAGTACCTCTAGCAGCCCTCCCCAATGACCCTTGAAGGGCAAAACAGAAATGGCTTCCTAGGAGACCCATAGAACACACAGGGCTTTTCCGACTGCTTTCTCTACCCCTGTATTTCACTCGGCTCTCTAAATTGACTCAGTTCAGGTAAGGTCAGAATCTTCTTCCGTGATCTAGATCTTTAGGGTCCCCAGTGAGGGTGTGTGTTCGGGGGTGGCTGATCCCCCTTTCCACTTCCACAGTTTGGGCTCACAGTATTTTGGGTGTCTCCTAGGTCCTGCAAGTGCAATCCACTTCCTTCAGAAGGTCTGTGGCTTCTCTTAGAGTTTCTTATTTATTCCTACAGTAGTTCAGGAGCAAAAGTTCATGATGCGAGACTCCATACGCTGCTCTGTCCATCAGAGTGGGAGCTGCAACCTAGTCCTTCCTCTTGTTCGCCATGATCCTCCTGATTTGAGGCTTGCATGATTCTTAATTCTATTAATAATAAATCCACGAAACGTTGAAAACATTGGGCTTACATTTGTATAATAAGTACTTTATCCTCAAACAGTTAACACTACATTGACAGGAACTTGATAAAAATAGATTCTTGGAGACTTCACAAAAAGTATGTTGGGTTCGTTAGAGAGAAAAAAGAGTGACATGATAGACAATACTTTCGCCTTTTTTCTTTTTCTCTTCCAAGTTCTCAAGATTTCTGAGTTCTGTTATTCAATTCAGGAGTTTGAGTACCCATCACCATCTAGACTGAGATACCAGAGATGGGGTAGGAATGGTTGAGATATATCTGCTGCCTATTGTGATAAAATAACAACTGTGAAAAGACACAGTAATCCCTTTCTCTTCTTTTACACATTCTCTCTGCTTTCTTGTTTTGTTGAAGAGTATTAAATCAATAGAACCCAAATGCCTTGAAATCGCCCAAACAAGGAAATCAATAAATAGAAAACCAAAAAGATCTTAGCTATGGCTATGAATTCATCTTTCTGGTTATAGGGGGAAAAATTATCTGCAGCAAGCAGGAAATTCCCAGATGCCGTCTGCAGGCAGGTGAGCAGTTTATACTGACCCTGAGAGTAGGAAAAATACATATAACTCTCTAGGTTCTGCAGAATGAGAACAATAATATTAAGAGCCTGCTTATAAAATTCAGTGATCTTATAATCCATCCATCTGGCTTAAAAATGGTGCGGGAAGAATCAAGTCAATAAGCACTGGGCAATCCTGTCTCCAGGAAGCCCTGTTCCACATACCTCTGGCGTCTTCCCATCTATACCTCTGGCCTTCTCTATAAGCCATGATGTGCCAAGTCTCCATCCCCAATTCCCTGCTGCTGCCTGGGTCTGAGGCAACATCTGGCACAGCTCAACACAAGTAAAAAGTGGTCGTATTTAAGTATCCCACCTCCTCTCAGAAAACCTCAATTTTCTAGCCCTATGTGTACTGATAACATTTTTGCATAGGCTTATCATGTAGCATAATGCCCAGCACATTCTAAGACTATAATAAATACTTATTGAATGTACAAATAAATGGATTGATAACATTTGAGCATCTTGCAAATATTTGACTTTACATTTCAAAATACATTTTCATATTCATTTTTGATCCTTACACATGAAAAATATCTTAATATATGTTAAAGTGCTTTGATAAACTTGCCCATGCAACATTGTCTATTTAAAATTTAAAATTTAATTGGTAGTAATACTGTTTTAATATTTGCTTCCATTTTGAAATACAGTAATTCAACCTAAGAAATAAAATATCTAGGATAGAAAAACAAATTAGTAAAATAAAAAGTGAGTATATCTAAATTATTTAAGTGATTATTAAATATTCCTTTGATAATTTAAACTGAGCCTCATTTTATTTTTCTCATGACTATTTTTCTAAGACTTATTTTAATACATTGTTATTTTAAACAGAGTAAAACCAATGCTGGGTAGGATACTAATTTCCTGAAACATAAAGTCTGTAAGAACTTTACTTTAAAAAAAATCAACTGTCAGAACCATTTTATATTACAAAATTTTGACTTTGTTTTTTCATATATGTTGCAATTGTTTTGGACATTTATAATTTGTTGTTCGACCTTTTAAATACTAGTCTTGAACATTTGTAATGTTTTATTTTTCAACAGTCAAACTTATAAAAATGTTTTTGTGTGATTTGTCGTTTTAGTGACAAAATTAACCCAAAATAAAAAAAAAAAACAAGTCATTTCTTGCAGTACATTTTGTACTAGAAGAAAATTTTTAAGTGAATTTGATTTATTTATAATATATGTTAGATTTAATTCAGGTAAATAATTTAAGAAAAACATTTCTCCTGATTCCTTCCAATACACATTTGATTTTTTTATATTTGAATTTTGATCCACCTCAAATTTCTTTTAATGAGTCAAATGCAAGAGAATATTTATTATTTTCTTTCTAAATAGCTAGACAATTATACAAATATCATTAATTTATTAAATCCTTGTTTTCGTTTTCATTTTTTTTTTTTTGTTTCGTTTTGTTTTGAGATGATGTCTCATTCTGTTGCCAGGTGGGAGTGCAGTGACGCAATCTCAGCTCACTGCAACCTCCAAATCCCTGATTCAAGCGATTCTCCTGCCTTAGTCTCTCGAGTAGCTGGGATTACAGGCATGCACCACCATGCCCAGATAATTTTTATAGTTTTAGTAGAGACAGGATTTCACCGTGTTGACCAGGCTGGGCTCAAACTCCTGACCTTGTAATCTGCCCACCTTGGCATCCCAAAGTGCTGGGACTACAGACATGAGCTACTGCACCCGGGCCAATTAAATCCATGTTGTTACCAACTATGTAAAATGCCAAAGTTATTATATATAAAATTTTCATATATTCATAAACATTTCAGGAGTCTTCAGTTCTGTTGGTTTGCTTCTCTTTTTTTCTTCCCAAATGTTTTAATTAATGTAAAATTTGGTTACACTTTAACATCTGGTCAAACCTGACATTACTTGCTCCTATTACTCCTCTTTTTCAGACTGATCCTGATAGTTTTACATAATTCTTTTTCCAAAAAAACAGCTCAGTTTCAATTTTTTTAAATTGTAGTAAAGTATTGGCAAAATAATTCATAGACATGGGTGACAACTTTACATACTGGCAAAGTATTTCAACAATAAATTGTGCCATAGAAAGTTTCTCCTTCCTTCATGTGCAGGGAGCTCTTTTCTCCATATTTGACTTGGATTTTACTGAACCAGCCACACTTTGCCACTCAATTTTTTTTTTAAGAACAACAATATGCCTTTGTGAAGAGGCTATCTGGGGCCTCTCTGGGAAGATACCTGAGGTATTGGAATGGATCATAACTAAGGGCCACTGAGGGATTAGCTCATCCTTGGCCAGCAGTGACTACTTCCTATCCAACTGCACTAACCAGACATTGGTGTCTTCTATACAATTTTCTCCTTATTCTTTTACACCACCTAGAAGTTTCTAGTAGGAATGGATACTGAATTCCTGTCCATATTCATTTTTACTCAGAAATGTGAAGTTCAACTGATTCAATGGAAAGCAGTAAAATATTTTAATTGTAACAATAAAGAGGCTTTTAAATGAATGTTCACCTTCTGAAATATGTGTTTCTATATACCTGACTTAGATACAAGAATATATAAACATATAAGGATGTGGATTTTCTATGAATTTTACTTCAGGAGAGCAGGTGAGGAGCCACCAAACAAGTAGTCTGAAAGGAAGGGTGTTTGATAGAGATGAGCTTACCACCTGGCCCCTCATTCCAGAACCCTCACTTCTGCTCAGAGCTGAGACAATTGTCTTCATGAGTTGCATTTCGGAACCAGTGCCTCCATAACCCCTTATATTTGAAATCTTATTGGCATCTTCCTAAGTCTTGAAAAAAGATTCATTCTCAGCTTTAAAAGAAATGATATGGTCAACGAGCAGCTTTCTTTAGCCCAGAATCACACCTCCAGATGGCAAAAATACTAAAGAAAAACAAAGAGGTAGTGCTTGCTGGTGAGAGATTGACCCACTCTTTGTTCCTCTTTGAGAAGTCTAGTATCCTGTACCCAGCCTTTCTTTTCTGTCTCTTACTTTTTCTCAGTCACTGCAGCACTCTGTTTATTCCTTCCACTCACAGGAACCCATGACATTCACTGTCTCTCTCTTTCCTTTGATACTTGTCCTCATACAGTCTTTTGAAACCACTGTTATCATCAACTTTCAATGTTATTTAACATTCTACATGCCTTGTCTCTTTCACCAGGATACTAATTTTCTGAGAATAGAACCATGTATTTTATTTCTTCATGTTTGTCACACGGTGGAGTGCAATGGGGCAGGGGAAAAGAAAGAAGAGAGTTATTATCCCATAATAAACACTCAATGAAAAGACACATACGGGCAAGTGGTCTCAAATTTCAATACACACACACACACACACACACCGGGTTTGAAAGTCCCTTCTTAACCAATCACAAACTGGAATTTGGGGAGAGCCTTTCACTTTATTTTTTGACAATATGGGGGATAAAAATATCTACTTCACAGAATTATTATCAAGGCTAAATATTGCTTGTAAATATTCCACTTTATTGTATAAAGGCAAAGCATAAATATGGCTGATATTTATTTAAAAAACATGCATAGAGTCTGGTTTGTAATCAGGAGTGTAATAAGAGAATTCAATTTGAAGTCGTCTTAGAGATTACCTGTCTTTATCTTGGTTTGTGGATGAGAAGACATCACAGAAGTGATATGCTTCAAAACTACACAGCTAGTGGACACTACTATATTTAATCAAAATTATGTTAAGTAAAACTCATATCTTCCAGTTTATATACTATTAGAATAATTAATGTGCTTCAAATCAAAGAAATATTTTATTCAAAACTAACCTGTAATCAGTGATTATAATCATCTTAGTAATTATCTTGGTTGTTAAGGAAACTAAATTGAACTCTACATGATGAATTTTCTCATATCCTTACCTATTGCTAATGTTAATTAGGTGCTTTGTCTTTGAGCTATTGCATAAATCCATAAGGCTATAAATGGGAATGTAGAAGATGGTGAATTAAAAATTATATTCATCTAGGGCTGGGAGCGGTGGCTCACGCTTGTAATACCAACATTTTGGGAGGCTGAGGTGGGTGGATCACCTGAGGTCAGGAGTTCAAGACCAGCCTGGCCAACATGGCAAAACCCCATCTCTACTAAAAATACAAAAAGAATTAGCCAGGCGTGGTGGCAGGGTCCTATAATCCCAGCTTTTCAGAAGGCTGAGTCAGGAGAGTGACTTGAACCCGGGAGACAGAGTTTGCAGTGAGCCGAGATCGCACCACTGCACTCCAGCCTGGTGACAAGAGCGAAACTTCGTCTCAAAAAAAAAAAAAATTTTTTTAATTATATTCACCTAACATCTAATTTATTCAGTGTTAAACATACATATTGTGAAATCAATCATATCTCCCTGATAGTGTGGAAGAAATACACTTAAAAGGATTAACAATGCCTAAGAGAATATACAGCTCCTGGTTATATAATAATAATGTAACTAATGATAATTCCGAGGTTAAAATAATAAAGAAAACTGGTGTCCAGTTCTTCCGAATTTGTGGCTGACAGCTCTGGGCAAGGGGTGCCGGGCAAGTGTGTGGATGCAGCCTCTAAAGGGAGAAGCCACTGCCCACCTATCTGGATAATTGTCTGCTTTCTCTTGCTTACTCTTTATTTAAATCTGCATGATCAAGGTACAGGCTTGCCAATAGAAGTGGGCGGCTAAGCTTCCTGACAACTGCATATTCAAGTAGCCAGCAGTACTCCTGCAAGCCACAAGATCTGTCAGCATGCTTGCCTTTGCCAGGAGAAAAGGCAAGAAAGCTGTACTTTAAACAGGCTCAGAAAATCATTAGGCTATCAGCCCTTTTTGATAAAGGACAAAAATGCTTTTCCTTTCCTGAGGAGACACAAAATATTCATTTTAGGATGTGCCTTTTAGAACTTTTTAATGGAATTATGGTGGGGAATGTCTATCCTACCACCTCATAAATGCTGGCTTCTGAAATCAGATGGAAGATAACTCAGACTTACTGACATTTTCCAACATTTTAGTAGACAATCTTGGACCTGGCACGGTGGCTCATACCTGTAATCCCCCGCATTTTGGGAAGCCGAAGTGGGCAGATTACCTGAGGTCAGGAGTTCGGGACCAGCCTGGCCAACATGGTAAAACCCCGTCTCTACTAAAAATACAAAAATTAGCCGGGTGTGGTGGTGGGTGCCTGTAATCCCAGCTACAGGGGAGGCTAAGGCAAGAGAATTGCTTGAACCTGGGAGGAGGAGTTGCAGTGAGCTGAGATCACACCATTGCACTCCAGCCTGGGCAACAAAAGCGGAACTCCATCTCTAAATAAATAAATAAAATAGATAATCTCTAAGTCCATGTCCAGTCTACATAGACAGTTATGGTATATTCTTTTAATTATGAATTTGGACAGTTAATACACCAGAGGTACAAATGCAGGTAGAAATCTTCAAAAAATAACTACAGGAAGTCTCTCCCAACCAAAATGTTACTCTTGTCTTATTTTTGTGCTGAGCTGCATGGCTTCTAAGTCTTTTCTCTTTTGTCTTTGTTTTCGGCATTCAACACAAGTACAATATAAGCAGTCCTTGGAGAAAAAGAAGATCAAAACATGTTGAATGAAATTTTGTTAAAGAGACAAAAGAATCATACCAGGTCCATGTGTCCCTCTCTCCCCGTTTCTACCCCTTCCTCCTCCTCTTCTCTCCCTCTCCCTCAGCCCCATTTGCATGAAAGATTGTTAAGGCAGTAAAGAAAGTATCTACTGCTTGAAGACTCGCATGCAGGTAAAAGCTTCCCAGATGGGAGAGAAAGCAATTGTAAAAGAGCTGCTGACAACACTAGAGCTGTTTTGCCTGTTTCACAATTTCTCTCAGACCTAGCACAATTAATATTTATTTCCCAGTAGACCTATTCTGTGCTGAACTGAGGCCTAAAACAATCTGGAAAAAGCGGATTAGCTGAAAAGGAATAAAGGCAGCTATCTTTGATTTCAACACCATTAAGCCGTTTATGCTGGAGGTCACAATTTTCTGAATTTTTGCAATCAGACCTTGGTGATGACCTTGAGCAGCAGGATATAAATAACTCCCACATGCTTAGCGTTCCAATAATGGAACATGGCATAAATGGGTTAATTCATATGTCAAAACAGGTGGTAGTTACTAACTGCAACCACTCCTCTTTTTCTAGTCAAAAATGAACTCAACAGCCAAATATATTCGAAAAACAGGGACCACATTTTATTCTGGATTTGAAAGATTTATTACATAAACAGGTAATCTTTCGGTTGTGGTTAAAGCTATAAATATCCAGACACTGTAGAATTTTAAGGCTGATATTAGGACTTAAAAATCAGGAGCTTATGAGGATATTTCCTATAGAAATATTAATATACCTTTTTCTTTTTGCATTTTTGTCACTGTATGTGAATTATTCATATGTAAAAATACTGATATTTATTTTTCAACACGAACACAGGGAAAGAAAAAGGCAAATATAAGCTACTGAATTTACATCTTCACAAGCACCTTGATAGCTCAAAGCATTCTTAAGAAAGAAAAAGAAAAACATGACAATTAAAACGTGATTTTTATTTATTTATTTATTTATTGAGACACAGTCTTGCTCTGTCACCCAGGCTGCAATGCAGTGGCGCAATCTCAGCTCACCACTTCCTCCAAGGTTCAAGCCTATCTCCTGCCTCAGCCTCCCAAGTAGCTGGGATTACAGATGCCTGCCACTACACTCGGCTAATTTTTTGTACTTTTAGTAGAGATGGGGTTTCACCATGTTGCCCAGGCTGGTTCCAAACTCCTGATCTCAGGTGATCCTCCCACCTTGGCCTCCCACAGTGCTGGGATTATAGGCGTGAGCCACCGCATCTAGCCTTAAAGTGATTTTTTTTAACTGAAGATTTCTACAGAAACTACTGGACCTCATTGTAAACAGACTCACAGAGGAAATTACTTCTTTGTACTTAAAGTGAGATCATATGAGTATCAGAGACCACAGCACAGCTTTTCATGTTTGAATGAAAAAAAAGAAAGAAATATGGCATCTGAAGCTGATTGTTTCTCCTTAAGTCAAATTCTTTTTTCCCCAGTTATATCTCAGGGCTTGGGTGCCAATGAAAATATATTGAATATCTGGACGATTGTAAAAAAAAGAAATTCTTCTTCCCTGCCCCATTCCCAGAGACCCAGCCCCAATAGATCTGTAGCTATGCCTGGTAATCTCTGTTTCCAAGTGCCACAGATAATTTTGATGCAGTGAACCACTGGACAAAACTTGCAATACCTCAAATGCATAGTAAAAACTTCAGACTTGAGTGCCATAGTCACAGGCAGGAAGAAGAGAGGAGGGGAAAAATACACTCTTGGTTAATTTTAACAAGGTCTTCCCTGGAGGTTAGCATGATGGCATATAACTTGTGTTATAGGCAAAGAGCCAGAACAGCTAAAACCAAAGTAAGAGATGCTCACCATTGAAAATCTCCCTTTGCTGGCCTCAGGGATGGGGGTAGCATTGGCACTGACTGGAAGAGGGAGTTGGGCTGGGGGTACAACACTGATGACAGCAACTGCTAAATGAAGCTTTCTACTTCTCCATACTCTATCACTCCGACCAGTGGCATAAGCTGCTATATTGGCAGTGATGTTCACATTGGTATACAAATCCATAAAAATGAAACCCAACAAAACCATCTCTGATACTCAGTGCTTCCAAAGTGCAAAGGCCAAGTGCTCAAGTGTTAAGAATTTCAACATTTTGTAATTCAGTTTCCTTTTTTTTTTTTTTTTTTTGAGATGGAGTTTCACTCTTGTTGCCCAGGCTGTAGTGCAATGGTACAATCTTGGCTCACTGCAACCTTCACCTCCCAGGTGCAAGCGATTCTTCTGCCTCAGCCTCCTGAGTAGCTGGGATTACAGGCCAGCCACAACACCCAGACAATTTTTGTATTTTGAGTAGAGACCAGGTTTCACCATGATGGCCAGACTTATCTTGAACTCCTGACCTCAGGTGATTCTCCTGCCTTGGCATCCCAAAGTTTTGGTACTACAGTCGTGAGCCACCATGACCTGCCTCAGTTTACTTCTAAGTTGTGAAACTAAATCTGCAATGAATTAGTCCATGCATATTAGGTACTTGGGGAGGTTATTGTGCAAGGTGGTAAGATTAGCTTTTCTGGACATATTAAAATGCCAGTGACACAGTTACTTATATGTTCTGAGATTCACTTTATAGACCTCTACTCACTGCTTAGGCAATGAATATGCCTACAAAGGGATTTTACTTTTCTATAGTTTTCCTTCTCTATAGCTTTCTCAGGCCATTTATGTCCAAGATGCTTCATTCCTAGCCTGCCCCTGAGAATACTCAATATCTAAAATGAGCAGGCAAACAGCCTAGAATTTCTCTGTCTGGGTTGTTTCTCCTTAAACTAAACAAAAACATTTAAAAATGAAGCATGGGGTCAAGAAGATGGATGACACGATTGATTATGTTATTTCTGGCATTTAGTTTCTTATTTAGTGTAAATGTGAAACAATTTCTCTACCAGAAAGCTTTTATGGAACATCATTCAAGATATGGCTGTTTGATTACGGAGGCACTTGAAAAGTTTTCAAAGCTACTATTTAGCACAGTAAAAAGAGGAATGGAGGTAACTTTAAGAGTTGGGTGCAGCCATGCAGAAGAAAGGTAAGGAATAACTGATGTTGATTTTGTTTTATAATGGTTGATGGAAACTTCTTTCCTCCCTCTCACAGTTTGACTTCCTGGATAAAAATAAATATGTAGGATAGTGAAATAAAAACAATTACATGAGTCAATCAATTCAATAAATATTTATTGAGTGTTTACTATGAGTTAAGCACTTTTTTAAGGACTGAGATTATATCAGTGAAGAATGCGAAAAAGGAAGAAATTTCTGATTTTGTGAAATATATGTGCTGATATAAGGATACAGAAAATAAATACATCAAGCAGATAAATATACTATGCAAGAATATGATAAGTGGTATGGAAAAGACAAAGCACAGTTAAAGAGGATAAATTAAATGACAGTCATTTTTTAAATCACGTCTTCAGTGTAGGTATCGTGTTAGATGTGAGAAATTCGACAGTGTCCAAAACAGTCGTAACCCTTAAGGACTGAGAACCTCTTCCTGTGACTGAGACATAACCCAGAGTTGGCCAACTTGAGGATGTGAACGGATGCTCAACCCCCACCTGGTCACGGAGGATATTGCTCATAGATCAATAGTGTTCCATAGAGTCTGGATCTGTCAATCAGAGCCAACACTTGAGAGGATTGTAGCTTGTATGAGGATGGAAGCTGATCAGTACATACCCATACCTAAACAAAAAAGCACACTGTCAGAGAGAATGCCATGTGTCCTTTGATCCCAGTCACAGAAATTGACCCTTATCAACCTGCATGGATATTTTATGACTCATTTAGTTAATATAGTTTTCTTCTCGTTACGTTGCTAATGACATTTATTACATTTTTCTATTGAGTGATGCATACTATTCCAGGAACAAATTATTTTTCCAAAGAATGTATTTCTAATAATAAAATAATGCATAATGATTTTATGTAATCCGATTTACCAAAACTTCAAAATTTTAAACATTAAATGTTGATATGCACTGTATTCCATAGAAATAGGGGTATTGCAACACATATAGATAGATAGATAGATAGATATAGATATATAGAGAGAATATATATATATATGTGTGTGTGTGTGTATAGATATATAGATCCAATATATATGGGTGATATAGATATATATCTATAGATATATAGAGAATCTATATATAGATACATATAAATATATGTGTGTATATATATATATATATATATATAGAGAGAGAGAGAGAGAGAAAGAGAGAGAGAGAGAGAGAATGAGGAATTAAAAGAACTAAGAGACTCTTCTCACCAATTATTTTTAACAAGAGAATGGGACCTGGTTCCTCTAAAGGTAATAAACAAAGCAACAATACACAATACTATCAAATAATCAGCTGTCCACATCAAGGAGCATATCTAGTTTGGTGGGGCTTAAATCTTACACACTTTTGGGGAGCCTCTTTATAAAAAGAATTAAATTAGAAAGGCAAAGTTAGGTTAGAACATGAATTGTTATTAAGATAAAAAACAAAATTACATATTTTTAAAAGTTGACATGTATTACAAACATCAACAAAATTCATAAAAGTGACTTTTTTTTTAAGACAGACTCTCGTTTTGTTGCCCAGGATGAAGTGCAGTAGCATGATCTCCCCTCACTTCAGTCTCCGCCTTCCAGCTTCAAACAATTCTCCTGCCTCAGCCTCCTGAGTAGCTGGGAATAAATGCGCATGCCACCATGCCAGGATAATTTTTTGGATTTTAGTAGAGACAGGGTTTCATCATGTTGCCCAGGCTGGTTGCGAACTCCTGAGCTCAGGCAATCCACCTGCCTCAGCCTCCAAAGTGCTGAGCTTACAGATGTGAGCCACCGCGTCTGGCCAGTAACATAATTTTTATAAATTAACTGGCTAACTGGCTGGCCCTGCTCTCTAAAAATTTATTTCCCCCTTACTCTTTTAAGCTTCACAACTTCTTATTGGTATTGATAATGCCATGTAAATTTTGAGAATTACCACTGAATCTGGATTTTAAAAAGTATCTACCAATTTTCTTTATTTATGAACGTTAAGATTTGAAAAAATTTTCCATAAACTATTTTCTGACTCCATATGTTTTAAACTTTGTTTCTTCTCAAAGCCCACATACTTTCCATAAAGGGGATGGTGTAACACACCCATATCACAATACAGCCTTTGGTTCTTCGTCTTTGTGAGACAATGCTATACTTGGCACAATGGGTAGTTCTAGTATTCCTGGAGGCCATTCCTACACCTGAATAGTTTGCAAAATCATCACACACAGAAATGACTACAAACAGCAATGTTAAGTAACCCACCAAAGACAAAATAAATATATCCCAAACTCCATTCCCCGTAGCCAGACCCTGAAAGTGCCCACAGTCTCTCCATCATCACACGGCACCAGGAGTGCTATGATGATGGTGAAGATGAAGTGTAAAGATACAGTATTCATGACCAAGTGCAGTTAATACGTTTCGCATTTGGAGAAAATCAGATGGTGAATTAAATACATTGTGGGGGCTCTGCCCAGGGAAAACAGAGACCATGAGTATAGACAATCATTCAAGGCATTTTCCCCCAAGATGTAAAGGGGAAAGGAACAGGAGTTGTAGAGATGTTCATTCTGATTTGCTTTTTAGGATAAAAGAGACCAGGCCATATATGCTGACTCAAATGATCAAATAAAGAGACAACATTTGAAGGACTAGAAGAATACACGAATGATTGAGAGAGAGGGCCTCATTTTCTGGCCAGAGAGGATGGGATCCAGGGCATGAACAGAAGAGTTGCCATAAATAGAAGCCTGAAATTTTCATCCTTTCTAACAGCAGAAAAGCAGAATATGTGATACATGCATGTTATGTTTGGAAATACAGTGATAAGAACACATGGAATTTCTCTTCTGATCATTTCTCTTCTCAGTAAAATAAGATACAGTGTTTTTAGCCGAGAATAAGGAACTAGGAGAAAGCTGATTTTAGCAATTGGAGGCGAGAGTAGTTGCGAGATAACGTCTTGAAAGAATGGGATGTTAACTAGGGAAAGTTGTAAAATTGCCTGAAAGCAGTGGTGTCCAGATGAACATTGTGTTCATGAATTTAAAGAGAAACAGTTAGAATGGCTATGTGTTTTTCTTCAGTCAAACATGGTGTGCTCCAAATATGGAGAAATTAGATTTAACAAGGTTTTTCTGATGAGTGTGATGAAGGCAGAGATAAAAAAGGAGAAAACTGTCTACACCTGGGAATAATAATGACAATGGATCATGGATTCTAATTTGGACAAAGAGTAAGAGTCATGATGGAGAGAGGAAAGGTGGTGGAGTCAACGGATTAGAGAAGTCAATGTTAATTTAAAAATTTCTGGAGTGGCCTTCAAGGCCTTGGAAATTTAGGAGGCCATGTTTGGAGAACAGTGGGTCTAGAACTGAAATTACAAAGTGTATTGTAGGAATAACAATATCTAAGATATGTCAGTGAGAATGAGTGGCTAAATCAGGACGAAAAGTAAGATCAAGGTAGGAAGTCAAAGAAATAAGAGCCAAATTTTGGAATATTGGAATAGTATGAAAAGTTACTCCTGAATATGAATAAAGAAATCACCAAGAATTATGACTGGAGTAGTGTTGGAAAAAGAGTGGGCCAGGTGCTAAAATCTTCAAAGAATGAGAATGAGGTACCTGGAGGACTGATGACTGTGTAGAAAGGGTTATTGGAGAGGAGAGGATTCTGTTAGCATGAGCTTCAATGAAGCTGAAAGTCATTAGCGGGAAGAAGAGAAAAATGGTTTGGAAGAATCAATAAATAAGAAGGACACTAAACCCATATCAAGACCTACTGACACAGTAAGGGAGAAAGAACAGCTTCCACTTGAGACGAATTTAGGGGAAGTAAGTTCTTAAAAGAATAGCTAAGTTTCTGCTGAAGCAAAAAAGAGGGAGAGAGAGAATAGTGAAAAGGATGGATGAAGATATAGAGAGTTTTGATAAAGAATGATTTGAGTTTCAGAGGGTAAGTGAAAGGATTTGGAGAAATGCATAGGAAAATGTGGAGCTGGCTTATATCAGGAGGTATACAGAGCTTGTGAGGATGTGAGAATAGTGCTGAGAGATGTCCTGGGAGATTCTCATGTGCTCACCTGGAAAATACTCACTGTAGTGTTTCTCAACTCTATCTTCTCCAACTTAAGCATGCATTGGGATCACTTTCAGGCTTTATTCAAATACAGATGTCTGGGATACTCATTTAGAGTTTCTAATTCAGTGCGTCTTGGGTGGTGCATAAAAAATTGCATTTCTAAAAGTATGTCCAAATGCTGTTGCTGCTGCTGGTCCACAGACCATATTTCAAGAGCCACTGTTCCAGGTCTTCCTCAAAGAAGACTTACCTGTTTCACCAGACTAAGCTAACGGCATACTCTCTTAGAAAGCTGTTCTTTTCCTTCAGAGCACTTTGTAGTCATCCATATTTACTTACTAGTTACACATAGTGTATGCCTTTGTAAATGATTCCAGCAATAAACACATACACAGTAAAATATAAGCATTACTCTCCATTTCCATTCTTTCTCTGGTGTTATCACTTTTACAAGTTTGGTATACATTCTGCTTGTTTGCTGCCTCTTCTCTCTCTCACTCTCTGCCTCTCTCTCTTTCCCTCTCTGTTTCTCTCCGGAAGTATCTGCACATCAAAGGATGGGTCATTGTTTTTCTTCACAGAAAAGGAGATAGAACCAATAATTTAGAATCTTAGTAATTAAGTAAAATGGAAATCAAACTGTATCCTATTTGAAATGATAGTTTAATGTTAGTACTGAGGAAAATTGTTCTATAGCCTTGCATATATACTCATATGTAGATACATAGTCTGTAAATATACCAAATATATGTAATCTGTACCTATATCATATACACGCAAACATACGGAGAAAGAGATTTGAGAGAATTTATTTCTCTAAATTTTCAATAAAGGAAAATAAAGTCCCACTTAAATTGCAACTTGGGTACACAATTTCCTCCCTTAGGTAAGAAAATAAAAATAAAATTAGCATAATATCCTCACCTATTGCTGAAGCTGTAATTTGTAAATGGTGAAAAAGCCCCTGCTGATATTTATCTATGAGCATTGAATAAAGGTGGGGTTTGAGGCATTTCAGACAATGAATGAGTCTTACTTTCAAGATAAAATCTGGATTTTTCTTGACATTGAACTTAATAAGAAATTAAGAATATATCAATTTATTTTTTAGAAAACAGTTTAGGCTTTACCAGGAAGCCCCCAGTTCTTCACAGCAAAGGCTGACCGTGAATGACTCATTGAAACAATATCTGATAGAACAATTAAATCTCTTGATTTGCCCCTTATGCACCAATCATATATGTTTGCTGTGGAACTATAAGAGAATTTGAGTTTTTAACTATTTCTGTTTACTGCAGAATAACTTCTTTAAAAGTAGAAATGAATGTGTCAGCCCTTTAACTATATAAAGTGTTCTGAGTGAATTGTTTATTGGAAAGTTTTGTGCATTCTAGTTACTCTTTTATCTAAGTTTTCAATGAATAAAAGGTGTCTTATACACCTACAAAAATGAAGACTCCCTATGCCACACTCAAAAGAAGCAGCATGAAATTTGTCTGATTTTTGAAGTACCAGTCAAAAACTTCCCAATTATATGTGCATCACATAGCTGTGTTTCTGTTGATATAAAAATTTTATTTCTGTTTGGTCACCAAGGATCATCTAGTAGGAAGTAGAACTGGACACTGGGTTGACAAAATGTGTAACTAAAAATATAGTATAAACTGCAGAGTACTCTCAAAGTGTGTATCACTTTTCAACAGTCATTGCCATAATAATATGTGATCCTGAATTGAAGTTTCTATTAGATGTCTAATACTATGACCCAAAAGAAAAACATTTCAAAATAACCATTGCCACTAGCAAATTAGGACACATTTTATGTCCTTCTTACATAACATTTAGGCTAATAGGTTCCATAATCAGATTGGCTAGGCTCAAATCCCAACTTTCCCATTTATTTGGGTCACAGAAAATTGAAATTCTTTATCATATTTTAAAGTAATCTTCTAAAGTGACTGTGTTTGAATGTGTATGGTTTTAAAGGAGAATGCGATTTCTGTGACTTTAATTTTAAAATGATCTTTGCAGATAGATGGAATTTAAAAAGCCAGTGTTAACAAATGTAATTTTCTTTAACAAGTATCTTTAATTTCAATGGTGTAAGTAAATAGTTTTTTAAACTACTTACACTAACCATAAATAAATAAATAAATAATCCTTTTCTTTTTTATTAAAAAACGTAAATAGAAACTAAAATTTGTGATAAGCTATTTTGGGCTGGTATTCTGTCTTCTGGAAGAAACTATATCAAAGGTTTCTTTTTGTTTTGTCATAAAAAGGCTTAGAGCTTAGAGCCTCGGGTATATTTTCTGGCTAAGGCTAAACTTAAAAGTGCAGAGTTAATAATTTTCTGTTTTCATATTAGCAATGTGACCCTGCACAAGTCATTTAAATTGTTTTAATTCTCATTTTCATCTCTTTTAAAATGGGGATACTAGTAATACTTATATCATAGGATTGTTGAGAGAATTAAGACAATAATCTATGTAGAGCACTTAGCTCGGTATTTTGCATAAATTAAGTGCTTTATAAAAATGGGTTCTATGTGTTAATTTCTTTAGTACAAAAAAAAGTTAAGGGAAGATACTTGAAATTAAAGCAAGCAGGCCAGGCATAGTGGCTCATGCCTGTAATCCCAGCACTTTGGGAGGCCAAGGGGGCAGATCACAATGTCAGGAGATAGAGATCATCCTGACTAACACAGTCAAACCTCTTCTCTATTAAAAACACCCCCAAATATAGCTGGATGTGGTAGCACATGCCTGTAATACCAGCTACTCGAGAGGCTGAGGCAGGAGAATCGCTTGAACCCAGGAGGTGGAGGTTGAGGTGAGCCAAGATTGTGCCAGTGCACTCCAGCCTGGGTGAAGGAGCAAGACACCATCTCAAAAAATAAAAATAAATAAAAATAAAAATTAAAGCAAGTAAAAAACTGAGGAATTAATACAAAAAAAATACAACTAAATAAGAAAAATACACCTGAACAAGGGAATATAGCGTGGTGGAAAGAAAAAGAACACTGAAAACAAATCTGGAGTTACAGTGCAACTAGAGCCATTAATTGCATGAAATTAGGAATGTTAACTAACTACAAAAGTTCTTGCTGGTACTAAAATTTAGCATTTCTCAGAAAGCATATGATAGGTACCAAATGAGCTGTATGGACACTGTCTAATATATGAGATGAGAGTAGAAAAACATTTGAACTTGCAATTTTAAAGTTACATTATCTCCTACTAAGTAGAAGTTATTAAGAAATTACTTTAGGCAGATCGGGAGGAAAAAAGAGGTCCTTGGAAGATTTTTCCCAGCTCTTGTCTAGCATGGAAGCCCTGGCTTTTAGACCTGGACCAGCAACCTTTGATATGCAAATGCCAGTCCTTGGAAACTGGGTCGACCCAATGTGGTGATTCCCAGTGGTCAATCAGGGCATTTTAAGAAGGAATGCCCAGGAAGCAAGACAAAGCCACCTCAACCCCTGTCCAGCCTGTGGTGGAGACCACTGGAGACAGACTTGCCCCAGAAGCAGAGGCCGCTGGGTTTAGAATCAGTCTCATAGATAGTCCAGCAGGACTGATGGGTCTCGGGGCTCAAACCCCTGGCTTCAGTGACTCAGACTGCCATTACAGCACTGGAACCTGGGGTGACTCTGGAAATTGAAGGAAGGAGAGTAGATCCCCTTCTGGATACTGGAGCTAGTCTCTCTCCTCATCTCTAATCAAAGGCTTCCCTCTTCACATAGCATGATCCTAAGGGACGTCTCAGGAAAAACTCTAACTCCATATTTTACTCAACTCCTTAGCTGCAGGTAGGGGAAACTTGCTATTTACATGTGCCTTTCTAATCATGCCTGAAAGTCCCACCTCTTAGGTAGAGATATTCTAGCTCACATGGGAGCTAGCATCCTTTTAGCCCCAGGACAAACTCTTCGCCTCCCGCTGATAGAAGCTAACGTTAATCCAGAAGCGTGGCAACTCAAGGAAGAATAGGTCCAGCTGCACTGCTAGGCCAGTCCAAATCTGTCTTAAGGACACCACTTCTTTTCCTAACCAGAGGCAGTGTCCCCTAAGGCCAGAGGCTAGGGAAGGGCTAACAACTATTATTGATAACCTTAAAATGCAGGGCTCCTCAAACCTTGTAATAGCCCCTGCAACACCCCAATATTAAGAGTGCAAAAATTCAATGTGGAATGGAGGCTAGTTCAGAACCTCTGCCTCATTAATGAGGCTGTAGTTCCAATCCATGGAACATAATCCCTATATCCTGTTAACTCAAACACCTGAGGGAACTAAATGGTTTACAGTCCTGGATTTAAAGCATGCTTTTTCCGCATACTGTTACATCCTGAATCTCAATACCTGTTCACTTTCGAAGATCCCTCCGGCCAGACCGCCCAGTTAACATGAATGGTGTTGCCTCAGGGATTTCAAGATAGTCCTCATCTGTTTGGATGGGCACTGTCACGATACCTCTCTGAGTTATCTCATCCTCAAGTTAGGGTCTTGCAGTATGCGGATGATACTCTGCTTTGTGCTCCAACTGAGGAAGATTCCCAGGAAGGCACCGAACCTCTTCTTAACTTCTTAGCTAGCAGAGGATATAAGGTTTCAAAACCCAAGGCTCAGCTCTGCAAAACCTCAATAAAGTACCTAGACTTGGTGCTGTCTGAAGGAACCAGAGCACTGGGGGAAGAGAGGATTAAGCCTGTCTCCTCCTTTTCCCTCCCCCAAACCCTCCATCAACTAAGAGGATTTTCAAGTATTACAGGATTTTGTAAGATATGGATACCTGGATATGGTGAAATAGTCCATTTGTTATATAACCTCATAAAAGAAACTCAGGGAGCTAAAACTCATTTTTAATCTGGGAACCTGAAGCTCAAAAGGCCTTTGACCAGCTAAAGCAAGCCTTGCTCAAGACACCAGCTCTCAGCCTTCCCATAGGGAAGGCCTTCAATCTTTATGTATCAGAAAGGAGGGGAATAGTCCTGGGAGTTTTAAAACAGGCTCAAGGACCAGCTCAACAGCCAGTGGGTTACCTAAGTAAGGAACTTGATTTGGTGGCTAACGGACGGTCAGCATGCCATTGCCTCAGTGGCTCTGCTGGTCCCGAAAGCCTCCAAATTAACACTGGGGAATGATTTAACTGTTTATGCCCCACATAATGTGGCAAGACTGACTGCTGCACTCTAGAGAAAGCCTTTGGCTAACAGATAGCTGACTCCTTAAATAGCAGGCCCTACTGTTAGAGGGATCCCGCATCCAATTAAAGACTTGTTCTAGTCTAAATCCAGCCACCTTTCTCCGTGAGGAAACTGGGGAACGTGAGCATAACTGTGAACAAGTCATAATACAGACTATGCAGCCAGGGAGGATTTCAGGGAAACTCCCCTGAGAGCCCAGACTGGACCCTCTTCACAGATAGAAGCTCTTGTAGAATAGGGGATCCACAAGGCAGGATAAGCAGTAGTCACTCTAAATGGCATTATCGAAAGTGTGCCTCTTCCTCCAGGCACAAGCACTCAATCAGCAGAGCTAATAGCTCTTTCAAGAACAAGTGATTTAAGGAAAGGTGGCTAACTTTTACACTGACTCCAGGTATGCATTCCTAGTTCTCCATGCTCATGAGGCCATTTGGAAGGAAAGGCATTTTCTTACTACCAATGGATCTCCTATATCACTAGGAAATTAATAGGTTACTATCTTCAGTTTTTCTTTCATGAGAAATCACAGTAATACATGTAGGGGACATCAAAAGAGAACAGTTGAGGTAGTCGAAGGAAATGGATTAGCTGATTAGGCAACCAGGTCAGCAGCAAGAAACCCTCAAGACATCAACACACTTCTGTTGAGAAATGTTAACTTTATGAACATTGATTAATGCTGAGTGTATAATAGAATATATTGTTTGCTAAAAAGAATGATGGAAAGGAAAATCTCGCTGCCACCCCCCACCCCCAACCAAGTAGAAAACTACTTGGGGCATTTCAAAGTGGCAGGACAATGTATAACTATCATACACTGGTTAAAACAATCCTTTGAGATATCTGACCCTGCCCCCATGGCTCCCTCGTGGAGAATATCTTTTAGCTTGTTTGTAATCAGTGGTAATCGGGCAACAGCTGCCTACTTGGTATATTTTTGTGTTATGAGAAAGTATAGAACACCTGTTTGTTAATAATAATCAACTGTTCAGAGAGTAAATACATGGATCAGACTCTGCTTGGGGCCTTCAGCGTGGAATGCTGTCTGCCCCTGAGGCTCTCATTTCGGAAGGCTGCTGGCCCCCTGGAAAGACTCCCTTTGCTGTTCTATCTGGGTGTCTGCCTCTCATTTCTTTCAGCGCTGCCTGGGTGGGGGTCTGTACAGCTGAGCTGGTACTCAGTACACTTCAAATCTCTCTAGTCTGGGAAGGCCCCATAAGAGAAATTAAACCTTCATACTCCCCTAAAGAAGTAGAATGGGCCTCTTATCGGCAGTATAGATTTCAACCCTCAGGATGGCAGCACTCAGAGGATGGCAAGCTCCACTTGCTGGTCTCTAGGCAATGGAAAGTCCTTAAAGTCTTTCACGAAGCTTTTCACTTGAGAAAGGATAAAACATGTCAATGTGCCCAGAGGTTGTTTTCAGGAGAGAACTTGATAAAAATAATTAAGCAAGCTGTTAATGCTTGTGAAGTCTCTTAAAAATAATCCGTTAAACAGGTTGACTCCTTTCTCCTCAAACCCAAAGAATAGGAGGTTATCCAGGTGAAGGCTGGCAAATAGACTTCACCCACATGCCAAAGGCAAGGAGCATTCAATACCTGCTGGTATGGGTAGACACCTTCACTAACTGGGTAGAGCATTCCCTTGCCATACAGAAAAAGCCTCTGAGGTAATAAAAGTGTTCGTTAATGAAATAACTCCCCTCTTTGATCTACCTAGGTATCTTCAAAGTGACAGTGGACCCTCATTTAAGGTAGCTGTCACACAAGGGGCCACAAAAGCACTAGGCGTTGAATATCATCTCTACTGTGCTTGGAGACCCCAATCCTCAGGAACAGTCAAGAAAACTAATGATATTATCAAGACACACCTCAGAAAGTTATACCAAGAAACTCACCTTCCTTGGGTCACTCTTCTTCCGATGGCCTTACTAGGAATGAGAAATACCCCTTGAAAACTAGGTCTTAGCCCTTTTGAGATGCTCTATGGACAACCATTCCTTACCAATGATTTTCTATTAGATCAAGAAACCTCTGAGCTAGTCAAGCATGCAATTTTCTGGCTCAATTCCAAAAGGAATTAGCACAATTAGCAAAGGTCCAACTCCAGGAAATTGGATCACCTCTATTTAACCCAGGAGATTTGTACTGGTGAAAGCTCTCCCTCCTCCCTCTCCCTCCCTAAGCTCAAGCTGGGAAGGGACTTATACTGTTCTTTCACCCACTCGGCAATAAAAGTTATGGGAATCCACTCGTGGATACATCACACTCGAGTCAAAGTCTAGAAAGCTGAGGCAGCAACCCCTGCCAGCCCAGAGGAACAACCTGAATGCCAATGCTGAGCAATAGACCTTAAGCTGAAAGTCACAAAAGATAAGTAACGGAATAAGAACTGCTTATCTTACTCGGTCTCGCTTCTACCTCACAAATACTTTTTGTCATTTCTACCTCTCCTTGTAAGCCAAATATTACTCAAT
The DNA here is from genome assembly GCF_001604975.1 of Cebus imitator. NCBI lineage: Eukaryota > Metazoa > Chordata > Mammalia > Primates > Cebidae > Cebus > Cebus imitator. The sequence goes on from NW_016107372.1 coordinate 3,197,359, forward strand.
TACTATAGCATTTTGCTGAATTACTATCCTCACAGCAGGAATAACCATTATTAACAGGAAGTAAACATGAATGTTTTACTATCACTAAGTCTGTCAGGATTTCTTATTGGACTTAATAATAAGTCACATCCCTTAGCTCTTACAATATCTGCTATGGCCTGTTTCCACAACAAAACTAATTGTTGGGTCTGTCCTAAGAGGTTTGCTCAGTTCAACAGAACTGAGGAACTTTACAATGACTGGGAACTCACCATCTTAGGGTTCCCTTTGTTGGCTTTGCCTTTAGCCCTTAAAGACATATCAGGTATAAATGGAACATGGTATGGGAGCCCTTTCAACTGCGTGACTAACTCCTCTCAGGAGAAAATTCTGCCCCCAGTGCCAAAGAACACTCTCCCCAGAAGATAAACTTCACACCCTCAGGCTGGGAAAAGTGGACCGAGTAATAGTAAATGCCTCCCTCTTCTTTAGAAGTAAGGGGAAGAACCATACTTGGGAGATCTCAAGTATTGTGACATCACACTTGTAATTGCTGAAAGTTCAAAGATTTGGGGAGAATGCAACAAGGATAATCTACAAGAATCAGAAGCCTTAGTAAGAGGCTTTCAGAATCTAGCCTCTCCCATTGGTTGGAAGTCCCGATGTGAATGGACACCTTGACTATAATGTAAAGAATAACACATGGGCCTTTCCAAACATGCCCCCTCATGGAACTTTAGACCCTTTTATGATGTTTGCTAATAGTAACAACTTACAGATCTGTGGGTGAACTGGAAACATATGGACTGGCAGCCCTTGCCACAAGGATGAGATGAGATATTGGCAAGGACATATTATATCTCTAATTTTTCAAAACTCCGTTTGTCAGGTGGACCCTTTTCATTTAGCATGTCAAATTCCAAATGGCATTATAAGCGACTGTCCTAAATATGGTTATCCCTATCCCAAAGATGTTCCTATTATATGTAAAGAAGGAAAACTTCTGAGATATAAAAAAAATCTGCCAGTGTCTCTCACAAGCCACAAATTAGAACTGTCTCTTCAAGAAACAAGGCCATATTTTCTGTGTGGCTCCTGGATACACTTAATCCTCCCAAGGAAATGAAAAAAAAAACTTGTACTATAGTTGTGGTAATTCCTAACTTATTATTTTTAAATTCTACTGAGATGGCAGCATCATCTGAGGACATCTCTAACATAGGCTGTTTTCCAGAAACTGCACTGTCTCAAATATGCCAGACAATGAGATCTATCTTTTCTATGCCCTCATATGGAGATTTAGCTGAAAGGGAAGACTGGAGAGGGTATGTACAGGCCAGTCCCATTTTAGGAGAATCATGGATGGGAAATTCTATAGCCAGAGGTCTATTCTGGTTTGCAGGCATCCCTCTCCTTGAAAGATCAATACTTAGTATCTCTTTTATAATACTTTTATGATAGAAGGCAACTGTAGGGGCCATAGAGGCAAAACGTTAATCTATAGACTCTTTGGCCTTAGTAGTAGTACAAAATAGATGGGCCTTAGATGTCCTTACGGCCAAAGTAGGAGGTACCGGTGCAGTTTTTGCTTCTGGATTAACACCTCTAGTAAAGTAGAGTCTACAGGTACTTAAAGATCAAGTCAAAATTATTGACAGGTTCAGGGAAAATGCCGGCTTCAGCCCCGAGCGGCTACAGTCCTTCTTTAATGAATTCCAGTCTTCTCTATGGAATTGGTTGACCCCTTTATTAGGCCCTCTCTTGCTTGTAGGTCCTGTATTAATATCTGAACCCTGTATTCTCAATACTATAATTCAAATTGTTTCTTCTGACCTAGAAGTAACCAAACTCCAAATCATGCTGTAGACCGAACCACACATGGACATGTTGTTCTTCCAAGGGCCCTTGGAACAACCCCAGGAGAAGCCCTAGCTGCTGTTTCCCATCCAGCACCCCTTTTACAGCAGGAAGTAGCCAGAAAGTCTTCACCAAGAACCCCCCTAGCAGCAGTTAGGGTGATATCTCCACAGGGAGAAATGAGGTAGGGGTTATTAAAAAATTAGTTTAGGCAGATAGAGAGAAAAAAAAAAAGATCCTTGGAAAATTTTTCACAGCTCTTGTCTAGCATGAAAGCCCTGGCTCTCAGACCTGGGCCAGCAACCTTTGATATGCAAATATCAGCCGTTAGAAACTGGGTCTACCAACATGATGATTCCCATTATTGTCCTCTTGCCCTTGCCCCAACATGTGCCTGGTAGAATGGCCACCCCACATATCCCCACATGTGTGGAACTTCATGGTGTCCAGCATTTGCATATTGAAAGGCCAGGTGGGAGGGCCAATTTTTTCTCAGCCTGTGTGAATGACATGCTTGGTCAAACCAATCCCCTGAGCCCTATGCAAATCAAACAACGCCTCCTCTAGCCATCAGATATAGGTGGCTGATATTATCTGAAAGTGTGGTCCTGTCTGTCGGCTTCGGAGCCTCACCCCCATCTCTGTACAGGTGTTGTTAAGAACTAGTTCTGCTTCAAAGCGTTCTGGTTTCTGGTTCTTCATTCTATTCTAAAAAGTAATTGTACCCATTTATCTATCAGCTCTCCCTCTCTCTGCTGTGACCAAACATGCCCAAGCATTTCCCGTCACCTATGTAACCATCCTTCCCATCAAAAGTTCACCCTTGCCCCCTTGATGATGTCAACAGTAGCCAATTGGGATTAGCCTAGATTGTGTGGTCTGACCCCAGCTCACAGGGGAGGACACAGGACTAGGATCTGTGTTATGGATAAAAACTGCTGCTCTCCTTTGTTCTAGGTGCTCTCCCTTGCTTCTGCCTTGCATGCAGGAGACACCCTTCTATAGAAGTAAATTGCCTTGCTGAGAAAACTTTTGCCTGAGTGTTGGTTCCACTTTGTGGAACTGAGCATTTTTATCACAACACAGGGGAGGCTCTTCTTTCTTTTTTCCTCCTTCTTACTTGCCTATTAAACTCCCTGCTCCTTAAAACTACTCCACGTGTGTTCATGTTGTCTTTTCTAATTCTGCTCAAGACAAATAACCCGGTGTTCTCCACTCATTGGAGCCGTATCACTACTACTGTTTTTTTCCATCATCTATTTCCCAGAATACTATTCCTATAAAATATTCCATGGAAAATGTTCTGGATTTTGTCTATTTTAGAGCTCCACTCAAAACCAAAAATAAAATTCTAAGCCCCCAACCAACTGAATGGACCCCTCTTCTGCCAAAGGCATTCCAGAGTTAACCTGAAATACTAGTTCAGGCCATGTTGGGAAGGAGAGCTCAGGCATCCCTCATTATATCCTGCTCCCTTTGGAATTCAGGCACAACTGACCATCATTAACATTAAAACAGAGACCTGATACTGACAAAACAGACTCTTTGTAGCAATAAAATACCAACAGCAGATCCTGGAAGAAATTACTTTAACTCAAAATATATTTCCTTGGCATATTTTGAAATGGCTCTGCAAAGCTGTCTCTGTGGGGAAAGTCTACATTATTTAGAGTCCCCTTCCCTTTCCAGGTATTTTCCCTGATCCAAGAGAGAATTAACTAAGAGTCTGGCATGTTATGAAGCCTGGTTAAAAAGAAAAAAAGAAAAAAAGCATTTGTAATGTATACTCTCTGAAGCCTGCTACCTGGAAACTTCATCTGCATGATAAAAAGCCTTGGTCTCTACAATTGCTTAACTCAGTCCATGTACTTTTCTGTTGATTCCAAGTTCTTAGATAATAACCAAAGTCTTTCAACCAATCTGCCTATGACCCGGAAGCCCCCACTCTGAGTTGTCCTGCCTTTGCAGACTGAACCAATGTACACCTTACCTGGATTGATTGATGTCTTTCTTATGTCTCCCTAAAACATATAAAACCAAACCGTAGCCCAACCACCTTGAGCCCATGTTCTCAGGCCTTCCTGAGGTGGTGCCATGGGTCATTGTTCTCACATTTGGCTCAGAATAAATCTCTTCAAGTATTTTAGAGTTGAATAAATCTTGAATAAATCTCTTCAAATATTTTAGACTCTTTTCATTGACACCATAAAGCACTTTAGTATATAAAATTTGGCAGCAGGGGGTGGGGGTTTGAGGGGACCTACACTATTCTTTATCTTCAACTGAGTCGTAAGGTAGGACTCGATTAAGGAGAGACAACAGGCAATCAGTGTGATTTAACCCAGAGGTCTTTGATAGTATCTGGGGATACAGCATTTGAAAGGAGAACACAAAGGGAGTGATATATTACTCCCACCATAATTTTTCCAACACTCTGACTCTGCTACACACTTTATCCATATATACAAACAGGGTGAAAAATAGAGTGAGGAATTATTTCCACTTCAGGCTAAGATGGAGTAATAGGAACTGGATTTATCCTCTTTTTTGAAACAATGAAAAAATAATATGGACAAAAGATACGAAACCACGATTTTCAGACACCGATATCAGGCAGAACAGCACCAGATCATTGAAAGAGGAAGAAAGATGTGCCCTAGCTGACTGTCAAGAGAGTGTTCAGGCCACAGCATGGGGTATGGGGTGAGGCAGGTTGAGTCCAATGGATTCCCTGAGCTGAGGAGATAGAGGTGGCTAGCCAAAGAAATCAAGCTGTCTAGAGACTGCACATGAAAGTACTTGAACAAAGAGAATTGCACAGAGGAGAAAGCCAAAAATCCCCATTGTTTTCCCCTTAAATCTTCAGCTGAGTGCTGCTAGTGTGTGCCTATGAGCAAAACTTCCTAAGGCTGGAGGAGAGGGTGGGAAGGAACAGTCAAAAAAGATTTGGGAGAACAATAGCCAGAGATCACAATAGGCTAGAAAAGTTGGTGTCCCCATCAACCAAGGTAGAATAACTACATAATTCTTGATACTAGAGGTAGAGGATTCAGAAAAGTATTGCCTAAAGATAAGGGCAAAATTTGCACTAGAATAAAGGTGGCTTTAATTCCAGCTGACAAAACTTTTAAAGCAAATGTCAAAAGATTAAGTTGCTTATGTGTAACTTAAATGTATCCCAGAACAGAGCCAAAAACTATTTATAAGAATACAAAAACATCCAGCACACACTAAGGTGAAGTTCACCATGTCTACAATTCAATTAAAAAAACAGGTATGTAAAAAGTAAGAAAAATGTGATCTATAATGCAGAGAAAACTCAACCAAAAAGAATAAAAAATGAAAGAATACATAGAAAAGGGCATTAAAAGTTATTATAATTATATTCCACATGTTAAAGAAAGTAAAAGAATGATAGAGACCTAAAAAATTGTAAGAATGCTTACTTTGAGATAATTGTAGATTCATGTACAGTTGTAAGAAATAATACAGAGAGATTCTGTATTTCATAGTATGAATGCAAACAGATTGATTAATCAGTTACCCATTGAGAAATATCTGGGTTGTTTTCACTTTTTAGTTATTATTAATTAAACTGCTACAAACATTCCTCTAAGGATTTTGTGTGAACTTGAGTTTTTATTTCTCTGGAATAAATGGCCAGGAATTCAACTGATGAGTCGCATGGTAATAGAATGTTTAGTCCTTTTGAAAACTGCCAAAGTGCTTTCCAGAGTGGCAGTACCACTTTTACATTCTCACCATCAATGAGGAGTTTCTTCACAACCTTGTCAACCTTTTTAAATTGTGTAGGAATTGCATGAACCTGTATATTAATTTGGAGATAACTGACATCTTTGAGTCTTCTGATCCACAAACATCTATATATTTAAATTTATCTAGTTCTTTAATTCATTTTATCATAATTTGTAATTTTCAAGATGTAAACCTTGTACATATTTTATTAGATTTATACCTATATCAGTTTTTGAATATTTGTTAATGTTTTTAATTTCAGTATTCAATTATTCGTTGCTGGCATGTAAAAGAAATATACTTGATTTGTGTAAGTTACCTTCATAGCTTGTGAATTTGTTGAACTTAATAGGTTCTAGGAGGTTTTTTGAAGATGTTGTGGAATTTTCTGCATAGAAAATTATGTCATATTGAAATGAAAACAGTTTTATTTCTTCCTTTTTTGTATGAATATTTTCCTCCTCTGACCCTAGTCCTGCCTTTTCTTCCTGTGTTGCACTGGCTAGAACTTCCAGCACTCTATTGAGTAAGGATGGTAAGAAAAGATGTTATAACTTTATTTCCAATCTTAGAGAGTATTCCATTTTTTCATTTTTAAATACGATATTAGCTGTAGATTATCTGTAGATGCTCTTCAGGCATTAAATAAGTTACTCTCTATTTCTATTTTTCTGGAACGCTTTATCATGAATATGTTTTAAATTTTATGAAATACTTTGTCTGTATTGATACACATGATTATGTGATTTGTCATTAGTTGACTATTAATCTAGTGGATTATATTGATTGATTTTCAAAAATTGAGCCAGACTTGCATCAGTATAATAATCCCCAATTGGCCATGATGTTTAATTCTTTTTCTATATTATGCATTCTATTTGATTACATTTTGATAAGGATTTTTCCATTGCTTCTTTATGAGGTTTCATAGTTTGTAATTGTTAATTTTCCTTATATTTGTTTTTATCAAGATACTACTAGCTTCATTAAAAGAATTAGAAAATGCTCATTTCTCTTCTATTTCTTGGAATAAATTATATAGGACTTGTGTTTATTCTTTTAAATTTGATGGAATTCTCCAATAAAACCATTTAGGGTTTAAAGTTTTTTGGGGGGAAGTTTACTTTTTATTGTTAATTCAATTTTCTTAATATTTATAGGAATTTTCAAATGTATTTCATAGTAGGTAAGTTGTAGTGGTTTGTAATTTTGAGAAATTGTTCATTTCAACTAAATTGTCACATTTACATGTATAGCGTTGTTTGTAGTATTTCCTTATTGTCATGTTAATGTCTACGTTAAAAGGATCTGTGGTTACATCCTGTTTCCTTCCCGATACTTGTAATTTGTGTTTTGTCTTTCATTTTTTTCCAGTCTTGCTAGAGGTTTTTAAATACTGTTGATCCATTTGCTTTGGGTTTATTTTATTCTTCTTTCTCTAGGATCTTGAGGTGGGAGCTCAATGATGATGGGGAGCTCACTAGTCTCCACTATTATTGTGTGATTATCTAAGTCCCTTCATAGGTCTCTGCAAAACTCACTTTATTAATCTGGGCACTCCAGTGTTGGGTGTACATATATTTAGGGTAGTTATGTCTTCTTGTGGAATTGCACCCTTTATCATTACATAATACCCTTCTTTGTCCTTTTTGAATATTGTTGTTTTAAAGTCTGTTTAATCTGAAATAAGAAGAGCAATCCCTTCTTATTTGCACTTTTTTGTTTTCTGTTTGCTTGATAGATCTTACTCTTTTTACTTTGAGCCTCTGGGTGTCACTACATGTGAGATGGGTCTCTTGAAGACATATACCACTGGATCTTGCTTCTGCCCTGCTCTGTCCAGGTCCAGCAGCCAAAATGGCTAGGGCTGCCTACAGGAATATGATGAGCATTGGGGGATGGACACCCATGTGCCATGTTTTGCTGCAGCCATTTCCATGCCAGACCCTCTGGTCTCCATGCAGGCTGGAATTCTGTCTCTGCCAACTCTCTGGGGAGTTCTGCATGCCAGCTCACATGTACATTGAGGTCATGTGGTCTCCTATATCTAGGATCTAGAGGTCCATGATGAGCGTGGGCCATCCCACATCTATGTCACTCACCCCTTCAGGACCAGAAATGAGTTTTAGTGCTTGGCAAACCTATGCTGGATTCCCAGCTTCCTCCCAGGTCAGCCCAGGGTCTGCATTCTTTGTCTGTCTACTCTCAGTGCTTTCTTTCTGAAAACCTATTCAGATCTCCCACTTTGTGTGCTGGTCTACTTGATGGCCCTGTCTCTCTCAGTGGGAGGAGCTCTTCCTGGCTGCATCCAGTTGGCCATCTTGACTCTTCCTCTCAATCTTTCTATTTTAAGGTCACATGATTAACAATTTTACTACCACTTGCAATCTTAAGTCCCCTTTGTCTAAGAACCTAAAATATTTCATTTTCAGAATTTGAGACATGAACATCTTAAAGACGGGTGGTGGGCACTATTCTGCCTAACACAGCCTGTTATATTTGTATATATATGTAATCTTTAATATGCTAGAAGACAAGTCTTCTTTTACAATTTTTTTATATTATTTTCTCTATTTTCATTTCCCTACTTATTTTTTTCTGCTTTCTTATGGGTTATTTAAACCTTTGTTAGAATTCATTTTGATTTATTTGAAGTGTTTTTGAGTGTATCCCTTTGCACAGCTTTTTCAGTGGTTACTCTAGGTTTTATATTATATATACATGTAAACCAAAACAAAATTTTTAAAACCCCCAAAACTCTCTGAGTTAACTCCCTCCTAACCAGGGCACCCTAAAACTTAACTCAAAAGACCAGTGCAGGCCATGATGGGAAGTGGGAGTTGGATGTGCCTCATTACCCTTCCAGCATTATCATTAACACAGACCTTAAGTATGATAAGAAATATTTACAGTCTATTCTCTCTAAAGTCTGCATCTTGGGAGCTTTGTTTGCATGTTAAAACCTAGATCTTCACAACCGAGACATTCCTTTCTACAGATAATAACTCTTTCAACCAATCGCCAATCAGAATATGTTCAAATCTACCTATGACATGGAAGCCCTTCACTTCGGGTTATCCCGCCCTTACAGATCAAACCAACGTAAATCTTACATGTATTGATTATGTATCATGTCTCGCTAAAACATTCAAATATCCATGATGCGTTCAAATATCCATGTTCAAATATCCATGAGGTGATGGCATTCTCAGCTTCTCTGTTAAAAACTCTTTATCTTTTAACAGTCCCTTGCTCTAAGGGAATATTTTTCAAGGTATGGTCTAATCATTTATATCAGACTTGATAAATGCTAATCAAAAATGCAGATTCCTATATCTACCACGAGTCCCAAGCTTTCTGCCTATTTCATTCTTAACTAGGATGCAGGTGATAATTGGACATGCTAAAGTACTGAAGTCCTAGGTAGCTGGGTTCAGTTCCTCAGATCCTCATTCCCACCTCATTCCCAGCCACAAGAGCATTGGAATGCCAAAGAGACCTTAGTATTTCAGTAGCAAGAAAACTAATTTAACTGAAAATGAAACATGACAGTAGAGAGAGAAATCCATAGTTCAGAGTTTAGTTCAATATTCAATTCCAGGTAATACAGAGAACACCACAAAGATATTCCTCAAGAAGACCAACCTCAAGGCACATAATCGCCACATTCACCAGGGTTGAAATGAAGGAGAAAATACTGAGGGCAGCCAGAGAGAAAGGTCAGGTTACCCATAAAGGGAAGCCCATCAGACTCACAGCATATCTCTCAGCAGAATCCCTACAAGCCAGAAGAGAGTGGGGGCCAATATTCAACATCCTTAAAGAAAAGAACTTTTAACCCAGAATTTTACATCCAGCCAAACTAAGCTTCATAAGCGAAGGAAAAATAAAATCTTTTGTGAACAAGCAAGCACTCAGAGATTTCATCACTACCAGGCCTGCTTTACAAGAGCTTCTGAAAGAACCACTACACATAGAAAGGAACAACCAGTATCAGCCTTTCTAAAAAATACCAAAAAGCAAAGAGCATCAACATAATCAAGAATTTACATCAACTAATAGGCAAAACAGCCAGCTAACATTAAATGGTAGTATTAAACTCACATATATTATTATTAATTCTAAATTTAAATCTACTAAATCCCCCAATCCAAAAACACAGACAGGCAAAAAAAGCCAAAAGCCATCGGTGTGCTGCATCCAGACCCATCTCACATGCAAGGATACACAAAGACTCAAAACAAAGGGATGGAGAAAGATTTACCAACCAAATGGAGAGTAAAAATAAATAAATAAATAAAAAGCAGGAACTGCTTTAAAGCAACAAAGATCAAAAGAAGCAAAGAAGGATATTACATAATGATAAAAGGATCAATGCAACAAGAAGAGCTAAAAATCCTAAATATATAAGCACCCAATACAGGAATACCCAGATATATAAGACTTATGAAGAGACTTAGACTCCCACACAATAATAGTTGGAGACTTCAACATCAATATTAGACAGATCAGTGAGACAGAAAATTAACAACGATATCCAGGATTTGAACTCAGATCCGGAACAAGTAAACTTAATTAACATTTATAGAACTCTCCACTTTAAATACACAAAATATACACTCTTATCAGTACCACATCACA
>NW_016107372.1:3208606-3227300 GCF_001604975.1 Cebus imitator
AATTTGGTTTTGAATGGAGTAAAATGAAAACGAGATGCTTTCTCTTCACAGTGTTCTTGACTGTGCTACAGGTAAGTGTGAATGACAGTAAAGCAGGGCTAGACTATTGGTTGCCTCATGGATAAATATCCAGTGGGTAATGGTGTTGTAAAAAATGAAAAATGTGACAGTGAGAGGAAAGGTAGCAAGCACAACATGACACATTTTCTAAGACTGAGATTAAAAATATCCGTTTTCTTCTCGAATTGTGAAGAATACTTTTACTCTTTGTATTCATGTTCTATTGAATAAAAATTCTCTCTCACTCATATAAGCCCTCATGTCTCTATGCTCAGCCACCATAGTGAGCAAAAGCTTAAACTATGGATCAAGATAGATTGCAACTTGACTTCAGCTCTTGCACTTAAAACCGCATAAAGCTGGGCTTTCCTCTTCAATCATTCTAGTTCTAATTTTTCTATGTAAGCAAAATATGGTCACATATTATTTCCTAGCATCACAGTGAGAACTAAAAGAGACAAAAACAACGACCATACCGCCTGGTCATTTTATGTGCTCTGACACTCTTAGCTGCCCTCTCCTATCTGTAAATAGCATCCTGCAAAAAGATGGAAGAGAGACCCATTCTGTGGCTGTAATCTTTACCTTTATGAAAACCTATGTTCTTCATTAGATTGCAAGAGGTAAACTGAGATAATGTTTTTTTCTCCCTATAAGGATGTTGAATATGCTGCAGATGAATGTGAAATGACAGCACAGCTGTGCCTATCAATAGCCTCATGAGTAACTATCAGGTGGATAACAGTGTAGCCTCCTTAACTTGTGCTATGTATTGCAGCATCACCACTAAAGCTTAGGCTGAGTGTTTCAACAGAGGAACTGAAATCTCTTTTGGATTTTTTTCTAAGCTTCTGTGTATATAAATACATTAAGAAATGTTTTGAATTTAGGCCACACTATTACACTACTCAATTTCAAACTCAATGGGGTAGTAAAAGTTTATAATGTATGCCATAATTCTCACACTTGACACCTGGAAATAATAGCTTTTCCTTCCACTAAAATAAAGAGAAAAACAGTTTTTTTAAAAAAAGTATTTGTTAGCCAAGAACTCCAGGTATTGGCTAGAAGTTATAAGAAGATATAAGATGTCTGAAAAGTGGCTTACACTGATTTTGCAATCTTCTATCAAAATCTTTTATCTGCTTATTAGATATTTCTATTACTTCTACAAGCAGTCTTAACAAATACAAAGAAGAGGAGACAGTAGTCCCTTCTCCAACTTAGAAGCAAGGAGTCCTTACTTCACTGCTTTATGATATCAATACACCAGCTTTGCTTTAAAAAAAAATCTCAATTTAAATGTACATATGTTATTGACTTCTATCAATTTACCAGCTTCATTCTTCTCTAACAGTTTCCCTGAAGTTCTGGAATATAGTTACATATACCTTCATGTTAACCCTTTGTTTTTCACCAGTCTTTTCTTTTGAGATGAGGTCTCACTCTTTTGCCAAGGCTGGAGTTCAGGGGTGCAATCACAGACTCCTGGGCACAAGTGATCCTCCCCTCCTCAGCCTCCCAGTTAGCTGAGACTTCAGGCACAAACCACCACACCTGCTCTGTTTTTATTTTTTGGTAGAGACAAGGCCTTACTATGTTGACCAAGCTTGCCTCAAACTCCTGGGCTCAACTGTTCTCCTGCCTCAGCCTTTTAAGTTGCTGGGATTATAGGCATGAGCCACCAGGCCCGGCACATCAGCCTTTTTTTAAATACAGTCTTCTGCCCAAATGCCCATACCATTACCTCTTTTCACTGATGCCAGCTAAAATAATGTTTTAAAAATAGAAAGGTGGGTATCATTAATTAAAGTTAATTATATTATTCTCATTTTTAGTGCTCTTCTAGTATCTAGGGGAGATATAAAATGTTTGTCGATTTTTTTTCTTATTTACCATAAAAGTCATACTTCAGTTAATTCATTCAACCTGAAATCATTATAAAACAAATGATGTATCAGCGAAAGTAATGAATAAGAATAACTCTAGCCTATTTTATTGTTTCAATAGTAATCCTCCATTCAGAAAACATTTAACATTAGCAGGCCTGAGACTGCTATCTTTTGAAGGCTCTGCTAGCAAGGTTGGCTCTTGGCTGACTCTTGGGTTGGCTTCTAAAACTTACTCTTACTGATAAGATTGGGTACCCACAGAGTTTGTAAATATCATGTGATTTATGGTGGACAACTGCTGGAAGTATGGGATTTTAGTGGTTGCTAAGCAGAGAATGCCTATGTGACCAGTCTCAAATGGGCAGAAGCATCACACACTGTTGCTGCTAGAGGGGGAATGTGATCTGTGTGGCCACTTACCATAAGGAGGAGTATAGGAGGTGAGTATCTGTTTATTCAGACTCTTCGTGCGTTTTTCCTTTATTTACCTAGTTTAGGATGCTTGCTGTGTTGTTGTGATAAATCTTAGATATGAGTATGGCCCTATGCCGAGTCCCATGAGTCCTTCTAGCAAATTACTGAACACGTGGGTGGTATTAAGGATTGCCAAGAGCGTTTCCTTATCAAATCAAATGCAAACTACTAATTATACAAATTAGTATAATTAGTATAAAGTAAAACAAGAGAATGTGTCTTTTTCCATCAGTCTTTTTCTTCTTCTTGCCCATAACACATTACTCCCTGTTTAAAAACGTGTGATTATGACCCACTGCACTTAAGATGATGTGGAGAAATAGGAATGCTTTTACACTGTTGGTAGAAGTGTAAATTAGTTCAACCATTGTGGAAGACAATGTGGCAATTCCTCAAGGATCTAGAAATAGAAATACCATTTGACCCAGCAATCCCATAATTGGTTATATACTCAAAGGAGTATAAATCATTCTATTATAAAGACATATGCACACATTTTTATTGCAGCACTGTTCACAATAACAAATATTTGGAACCAACCCAAATGCCCATCAATGACAGACTGGATAAAGAAAATGTGGCACATATACACCATGGAATACTATGCAGCCATAAAAAAGGATGAATTTATATCCTTTTGCAGGGATATGGATGAAGCTGGAAACCATCATTGTTAGCAAACTAACACAAGAACAGAAAACCAAACACCGCATGTTCTCACTCATAAATGGGAGTTGAACAATGAGAACACCTGGACACAGCGAGGGGAACATCACACACCAGGGCCTGTCAGGAGGTGAGGGTCTAGGGGAGGGCTAGTATTAGGAGAAATACCTAATGTAGATGACAGGGTGATGGATGCAGCAAACCACCATGGCACAGATATACCTATGTAACAAACCTGCACATTCTGCACACATACCTCAGAACTTAAAGTATGATAAAAAAGAATCCAAATTACTCAGAACACCTACCAATTCCTTGCCCAACCTCATCTCAATTGACTTCTTGTCTTGCTCCCTGGGCTTCTACCATATTCCCCGCCCCAGAGGAGAGTCATGGATTACACCCACTCACCAAATGGGCCTTCTTCTCTCCTCCCTTCTTCTAATGCCATCCCAAATCTGTGTTTCTGCTCCACCGCATCTTTAAAAAGATGAGGATTGGATGTTAAAATTAATCTCCACATCTGGATGTGCTTTCCTCATAATTATTAATGAGCCACCAGATACCTAAAACTAGGTTTAGCTGGAAATATTATAAAGCATTGTAGTTGGTGTGATGTCTGCTGAAATATCAGCTTTCATAGTTTGTATCAGTTAAGGGATGTTGACTGCAAATACAAATCACCTGACCAGCCATGGCTTAAACCATAAGGATAATATAACTTACCAAACACTAACTCTGAGACAGGTGGTTTTCAGGTATGCTCAAAAGCTCTACAGTATCAGGCCACTGAATTGGTGTTCCTGCATTTCTCTTAGCCTTTTCCTTTTAGTTGCAATTTGGCAACTGACACTCCATCTGTCACACAACCATATTCATTTAGAAACCGAGGGGTAGGTGATGTGTTGGTGGTAAAGTAGCTTCTTCTTCACATGACTGGCTCTCTCTTTTACCAGGGAGTGTAATCTTTCCCACAAAAGAATAATTCTCTTCTTCTTATGATTCATTGCCCAAAAGAAGTCAACATGCCCTTCCCTAGACCAGTCACTGAAAAAATAAATAAATGAAGATCAACTCACAAGACTGGCTTAAATCAATCACGACTCATCCCACAATGGCTGGAGAAAGAGCCTGAGCACGTTCCTACTGAACAAGTAGTAGGTCAGGAGTGAAAAGCCGAACTTGGCTGGTTAGTAGATCAATGGTTTGGGTACTACATAATGAACCAAAATAATGGGGAGCACTGATTTAAGCACAGATTCTTAGGCCCAGCCTCCAAAGTTTCTGCTTCAGGGGATCTGAGGTGGGACTTGAGAATCTGCCTTTCTCACAACAAACCAGGTAATGCTGCAGCAGCTGCTGCTCAGGGAACCACACTTTGAGAACTACTGGGGGAGATAAACATCAGCATCTGCCACACAATTTCACAGGTGCCAGGTGAAGTCAAGAGTTATTGGTGACTTATTTACAGGCATAAGTAAGAATTAGTGTTTATCTCATATGTAGACGTATTTACATACTGGCCTCACCTACAGTTGTGGGCAAAGGTTAGTAATGACCTCTCATTCAGAGTGGGATTATGCACTGAATCAGTGCAAATTATCGTAGTTTTAAATATAATTTATTAGGTGATTCATTTTGTCAAATATATAGGAAAACTAACTGTAAAATAACACTTTCTTTGTGTAGCAAAAATCAACTCCTGAACCTAGAATATTGACCAGCCCAAGAAGAAAGTAAAACCTTAAACAGATCAATCATGGGTTCAGAAATTGAATTAGTAACTTAAAAAAAAAAAAAAAAAAAAAAAAAAAAAAAAAAAAAAAAAAAAAAAAAAAAAAAAAAAAAAAAAAAAAAAAAAAAAAAAAAAAAACTTACCAACCAAAATTACCTGGACCAGATAGATTCATAGCTGAATTCTACCAGGTGTACCAAGAAGAACTGACACCAATCTTACTGAAATATTTCAAAAAGTTGAGGAGGAGGGACTTCTCCCTAACTCATTTGACAAAGTCAGCATCATCATGATACCAAATCTGGCAGAGACACAATGAAAAATGAAAACTTCAGGCCAATATTCCTGATGAATATACATGCAAAAATTCTCAACAAAATGCTACCAAACTGCATTCAGCAGTACATCAAAAAGTTAATTCATCACCTCCAAGTAGGCTTTATTCCTGAGATGCAAGGTTGATTCAGCATACACAAATTAATAAATGTGATTCACTACATAGAATTAAAAAAAAAAACACATATGATTATCTCAATAGACACAGAAGAAGCTCTCAATAAAATCCAACACCGCTTCATGACAAAAACCCTCAACAAACTAGGCATCAAATGAACATGCTTCAAAATAATAAGAGCCATCTATCACAAATGCACAGCCAATATTGTACTAAATGGACAAAGCCTGGAAGCATTCCTCTTGAGAACTGGAACAGGCTAAGGATGCCCTCTCCCACCTCTCCTATTCAACATGGTACTGGAAGTCCTAACCAGAGCAATTAGACAAAGGAAAGACATAAAGGGCATCTAAACAGGATAAAAGAAGGTCAAATTATCTCTCTGTATGGACAATATGACTCTACCTAGAAAGCCCTGAAGACTCCACCAAAATGTCCCTAGAACTGATAAATGACTTCAGTAAAATTTCAGGATAAAAAAGCATTTTTTATACACCTAATAACATTCTGAGAGCCAAATCAAGAACACAATCCCATGTGCAATAGCCACAAAAAGAATGAAATAACTGGGATACATCTAACCAAGCAGGTGAAAGACGTCCACAAAGAGATTTACAAAATGGCCAGGCGCGGCAGCTCATGCCTGTAATCCCAGCACTCTGGGAGGCTGAGGTGGGTGGATCACCTGAGATCAGGGGTTTCAGACCAGCCTGGCCAAAATGGCAAAACCCCATCTCTACTAAAAACACAAAAATCAGCCAAGCGTGGTGGTACATGTCTGTAATACCAGTTACTCAGGAGGCTAAGGCACAATAATTGCTTGAACCCAGGAGGCGGATGTTGCAAGTGAGCCAAAATCGCACCACTGCACTCCAGCCTGGGTGACAGAGTGCTGTCTCAATAATAACTAATAAAAAGTGCTGAAAGAAATTATAGATTACACAAATAAGTGGAAAAATACTCCATGCTAGTAGATTGGAGGAACTGATGTTATTATGACCATACTGCCCAAATCAGTTTACAGGCTTAAAACTATTCCAGCCAAACCACCAGTGTCACAAGACTATTTTTGTGAACATTTTTTTCACATAATTAGAAAACACGATTCTAAAGTTTATATAGAACCAAAATAGAGCCCAAATAGCCAAAAGAATCTTAAGAAGAAAACAAAAACAAAAACAAAAAAAGCCACAGACATTACATTGCCCAACTTCAAATATGCTACAAATCTACAGTAACCAGAACACCATGATATTGGTACAAAAGCAGACACATGGAACACCATGGAGAAACCAGAAATAAAGTCATGTGCCCACAATCAGCTGATCTTTAACAAAAATAAGCAACAGGAAAACACATCCTATTCAATAAATGGTATTGGAGTAATAGTCTAAACGTACACAGAAGAATGAAACTAGACCCCTACCTATTACCATATACGAAAATTAACTCAAACTATATTACAGACTATAATGTGAGATCTCAAACTATAAAAATCACAGATGAAAACCTGGAAAAATTCTTTTCAATATTGGCCTTGACAAGAATTTATGGCTAAGTCCTCAAAAGCAATTGTAACAACACAGAAATTGATAAGTGGGACTAATGACATTAAAGAGCTTGTGCACAGCAAAAGAAAAAATTAGCAGAGTAAACAAATTACAGAATGGAAGAAAGTATTTACGAATTACGCCTCCAACAAAGGTCTAATATCCAGAATCTATAAGGAACTTAAATAATTCAACAAGAGAAAAATAACTTCATTAAAAGTTAGGCAAAGAACATGAACAGATACTTCTCCAAAGAAGGCATACGAGCAGCCAACACACAGAAAAATAATGCTTGGCTGGGCATGGTGGCTCATGTCTGTAATCCCAACACTTGTAATTAACTGGGCGTGGTAGTGCACGCCTATAATCCCAGCTACTGGGGAGGCTGAGACAGGAGAATTGTTTGAACCTGGAAAGCCAAGTTTGCAGTGAGCTGAGATCACACCACTGCACTCCAGCCTGGCGACAGAGTAAGACTCTGTCTTAAAAACAAACAAACAAACAAAAAACAAACAAGCAAAAAAAAAACTTACCGTCAGTAATCAGAGAAATACAATTCAAAACCACAATAAGACACGATTTCACAACATTCAGAATGGCTTTTATGAAAGGTCAAAAAGTAACAGATGTTGGTGTGGCTGCAGGAAAAGGAAGTGCTGACACACTGTTGGTAGGAATGTAAATTAGTCCAGCCACTGTGGAGAGCAGTTTAAAGATTTCTCAAAGAACTAAGAGTTCAATTCCTATTCAACCCAGCAATCCCATTACTGGGTATATACCCACCAAAAAACATATGGGTCTACCAAAAAGATACATGTAACCATATGTTCATTGCAGCACTATTCACAATTGCAAAACTGTGGAATCAACCCAGGTGCCCATCGATGATGGATTAAATAAAGAAGCTATGGTACATATGCATTACGGAGTAATATGCAGTCATTTCAAAAGAACAAAGTAATATCCTCTGTAGCAACATGGATGCAGCTGGAGGCCATTATCCTAAACAAAATAATACAGAAACAAAAAAACAAATACCACATGTTGTCACTTATAAGTGAGAGCTAACCATTGAGTATACATGGATGTGAAGATGGAAACAACAGGCACTGGGGTTTCTTAGGTGGGGACGGAAAGAGTAGGGCAAGGGCTAAAGAAATCTGTCAGGCACTAGGCTCACTACCTGGGTCACAGGTTCAATCATACCTCAGATCTCAGCATCATACAATTCACCTTCATAACAAGCTTGCACATGTACCTCCAGATTCTAAAATAAGACCTGAGAAAAAAAATTGTAAATAGCAAAAATTATTCTAATAAATTTAAATTCAATATAACAGCATAATTTTCTCTAAACTCCTAAATATGTAAAATGGGAGTGATTATAATGCTTTACATTTTCTGAAAACATACATCTTGGGAAATAGAATTTTAGCATGAATTTACAATGTCAAACCAATTAGAAGGCTAGAAAATCAGTCTGATGTGTACATTTTATGGAATAGAGTTTAGGAAAATTGAGAGATCATATCTAAGAGGCTAAACCGAGGTTAATTCAACCAGGTCTGCCTAACCTACTAGCATTTGGTTATTTGCCTCTCATTTTGTTTTGTTTTGTTTTGTTGTGTTGTGTTTTTTTCCAAGAAGTTGAAGGCTGCAGTGGCTGAAGGCCGTGCCGCTGAACCTTGAAACTTAATCTTCACTGGTTCCTTTACAGATAACATTCATAGATCACTACGGTAATTGTTGTTTCAGTTGTTTCTCAGGAATTTGGGCCTGTTTCTGTCCAATTTAAACTGGTTGAGACCGCTGACCCTCCAGCTGACCTGCACAAGTGCCTGAAAGGTGCCATTTTTATGTGGGAGGACCAAACACTTCACCCTCAGATCCTGCTAATGCTTCCATTTTCTGTACATACTTCCTGTGAGATGCCATGAACTCCAGCTGTGCTTGCATAAAATGTACCTGTTGCTTCATTTTTCCCCATCACCAATTACTGTTCCCTATGCCTTAGACCACCCTTCTTCCCCAACCCGTACATTCTACAATCCTCACAGGAAGACAGATTTGAAATCTGTTGTCCTCCCTTCTGTATTGGTGCCCTTGCAAATAAATATTTTCCCTTTCGCAAAACCCATGTCACAGGGATTATCATTACAGGCAGGTGGACCAAACCTGCACCTAGCCAGTAATAAGTCTACTGAATATATGAAAAAGATTTGAATAAAATGTGTGGGATAATTTTTTTATTACAATAGGCATATATGACAGTGGTGGCTATCATCTTATTAAAGAGTGCCTATTTATATCATATACTGTCAGTACACTCTTGTTTATCATATATTATGTATCTGGTGTGGAAGTAATGTCTTTATGTATATGTGGACAATATATAGAAGCAACAAGATTTACCCAGGTGAAGTCTCTAAGTGATTAAAAAAAAAAAAGGTACAAGAAAATAGACATTTAAGTGGCCATAGGCCCAAGTACTGTAAGAGTATGTATGTGTACTGTAGCAGATGAGAAAGGGTCCCCAGAGAAAAGCCGATCTGCCTCAGTTAGGCTAGGTGATTTAGAATGAAAGAGAAAGGAGGGAGGGAGTTCCAAAATAGGATAACAGAAAGGGGTAAAAATTTTAAAATAAAAGTTTCCAGAAGAAGAAAACACTTTCTCTGAATAATAAGGATGAAATCTGGCTGATTCTAAGGTGAGAATTTTAAGTAATCACGAGCACATTGGCTTTTGAACCCATTGTTTTAATCAACCAGGTAAATAACAAACGTGATTAAACCACCTCAGATGAAAACTTATTCAACTAAGCATTTTCATAGAACATATTTCTGAGGTTCAAATTTCAAGATTAAGGGGCTATTGAGTGTAAAAATAAATTCTATATAAAATAGAGAAACGCTTTTCTGTGCCATAAGGAATTATCTTACAAACACACATCATATTTTACATGTGTGAAGAGCCAAGAAGGCCCATCTGTGCTGCAGTTATTATTTAACCATCTAGAAAGAACTCAAGCTTTGTGAGTCCTATATTTGGATAAACACTTCTGATCCCTGTATAACTAGCTGCTCTTTTGTCATGAACACTTTTATCTTCCTCTTTGGAAGTTCTATATTTTTCTTAATTTTTACTAGCACTTCCTACACATCACCTGTGTACTGATGAAATTTGGGCTAATATCATAAAATTGGTTTAAATCTTATTGTTTCAAAAGTACAGAATCATTGGGGGAGTGAGAATGGAGAGTGAGGCTTTCTCTTTTAACTTTATGCACCTCTGTGTTGTTTGAAACTTTTAACGAGCATTTATTGTTTTTGAAACATTTTTAAACTAATAATGTTTTTAGTGATAATATATACAAAACACGTATTTTATCATTTTAACCACTTTAAGTATACAGTTCTGTGGCATTAAGGTACATTCACATTGTTGTGTAACTGCCATCACTATCCATCTCCAGAAGTTTTTCATCATCCAAACTAAAACTATATCCATTAAACAACTTCCCATTCTACTCTTCCCACAACCACTGATGACCATTATTTCACTTTCTTCATAAATTTGACTATTGTAGTTACCACACAGTGAAATTATACAATATTTGTCTTTTTATGACTGGGTTATTTTACCCAACATAATATCCTCAGGGTTCATCTATATACTGTATAATGTATCAGGATTTATTTTTGAGGATGAATAATAACCCATTGTTATGTGTGTTTTATCCCTTCATCTGTCAATGGGCACTTGGGTTGCTTCCATTTTGGGGGCCATTGTAGACAATTCTGCTATTAACATGAGTGTGCAAATATCCATTCATGTCTCTGCTTTCAATTCATTTGAGTGTATGAATACTCAGAAGTGTAATTGCTGGATCATATGTAGATTCTAACCATAATGTTTATGAAAAGCGCCATAGTTTTTCTCATAGTAGCTGCACCATTTCACATTCCCGCTAGCAGTGCACAAGGGTTTCAGTTTCTCTACCTCATTGCCAATGTTTATCTTCTGTTTGTTTGATAGTAGCCATCCTAATGAATGTGAAGTCGTATCTTACTATACTTTTAATTTGCATTTTGCCAATGATTAGTGATGTTGAGCATCTTTTGCGTATTTATTGGTCATTTGTATATCATCTTGGCCAAATGTCTATTTAAGTCATTTGCTGGTTTTTTAATAGAGTTTTTTGTTTTGTTACCGAGTTCTAGGAGTTTCCCATATGTTCTAGATATTAATCTCATCTCAGACATGTGATCTGCAAATATTTTTCACATTCTGTGGGTTGCCTTTTTACTGTGTTGACAGTTTTTTTTAAAGGCACAAAATTTCCTATCATTGAAGAAGTTTAATTTGTCCATTTTTTACTTTATTGCTTGTACTTTGGTATAATATTCAATAAATCATTTCCAAATCCAATGTCATGAAGCTTTCCTCCTTTGTTTCCTTCTAGGAGTTTTATAGCACTGGTTCTTACATGTAGGTCTTTGACCCACTTTGAGTTAATTTTTGCACATGGTATTAGGTAAGGGTTCAACTTAAATTTTTGGCTCATTGATATCCTGTTTTCCTGCACTATTTATTGAAAAAAACTTATCCTTTTGATAATGAATAGTTCTGGCACCCTTGTCAAAAATAATTTGACCACAGACATGAGAATTTGTCTCTGGAGTCTATTCCACTGGTCTACATGTCTGTTTTTATTCCAATACCACACTGTTTTGATTATGATAGCCTCATAGTAAATTTTGGAATCATGAAGTTGAAGTCCTCTACTTTGCTCTCTTTTGATATTGTTTTGGAAAATAATTACTGAAAAGGAAGGATTTCCTTCACTTTGTTATTTGTTTTCTATATACCTTACAGCATTTTTGACCATCATTTTCTGCATTACTGTCTTACATTTCGTTGATTTTATATAATGAAACTTTCTAAATTCCCTTCTTATTTCCTTTCTTATGAATTCTGCAGCTATTTTTTATGGTTACCATGGGGATTACATTTAATATCCTAAAGTTATAACTCTCTTATTTGAATTTATGCCAGCTTAATTTCCATTGCAAACAAACACTCTGCTCCTGCATAGCTCCATCTCCACTCCCTTTCAGTTATTGCTGCCACAAAATTATATCCGTATGCATTATATATCCAAAATTTATATAAATAATTTTTTGTCTCTTAAATCAGGTAAAGAACAAAAAAATTGGGTTACAGACCAAAGTTACAATGATGCAACAACTTTATTTGACTCTAATGATTGTGCTGAGGATTAAATATATAAACATAATTTATGAACACTTTGATTTAGAAAATATGGTATGGATACTTATATTAACAATTAAATATGCAATGGCAGCTGACGTTTATAGGTAATTTTACATTTAATTATTTCTTCATTTGAAATTACATGCTTACTAGAAATAAAATAATTTTTTAAATAGAGATATGGTCTCATGCTGTCACCCAGGCTTGAGTGCAATGGCATAACCATAGCTCACTCAGCTTCAAACTCCTGAGTTTAGGCAATCCTCGCACCTAACCCTCCCGAGTAGTGGGACCATAGGTATGCATCACAACACCCAGCTAATTTTTTTAGGTGTTTGGGGGTTTTGTTTTTTGGCATGTGTGTATATAGAAATGGTCTTGCTATGTTGCCCGGGCTGGTCTCGAACTCTGGGACTTGTACAATTCTCCTGCTCCCAAGTTACTTGGATGTGAGCCACTGCACCCAGCCTAAAATAAAATTGTGTTTAGAAAATTTCCTCAGAACATATTTCCATATGAGTAATGATTCAGTTAAATCATTCTATCAAGGTAAATTGATATACATAAGTTTCAAACCTCTTCTCACAGGTGGTTGATTTTTCTCTTCACACTTCAATAAAAATGTTTGAGCTCTGCAAAATGTTCTCAGTTCTGAGATATATGTCTTCAATACATTTTCAGATCTTATGAGCAGATTACAGGAAATGTATTAAATAAAAGACACTATGAAAACAAAACACTGAATACATACCATATTAGAGCCAGAGTTCAGAAGGACAGTTCTGCTCTAAATGAATACATTTCTACCTGTTATATCAAGCAGCTCTCTTCCTCAATCTCCAGTTTTAATTACTTGCACCAGTTAAAGGCTAATTCATTTCAGCTTCTGTCTGCATTATACTTCAAAACATAGGACAGTATCAGTAACTTTAGTTGTTTTTATAAAACTTATGTTCAAAAGATGTTTCTTGAGACAGTTTTTCTTTTAGAGAACTGTCTAGTTTATGATCAAATACACAGCTGAGTGCTAAATTTAAGTTTAGGTTTTCCTTATATAAATGTAATTGGAAAAGTGAACTAGGTAATAAAAATGCTTATCCAGGAAGAAAGAGTATTGTTTCCCAAAGGGAAATGCAAACAGAGATAACTCTATCATTTAATAAAAATACAAAAATTAAAAAGCGTTACCAAAGTCAAATACAGTCATCTCTTGATATCCACGGGAAATTGGCTCCAAGACCCCTGTGTATATCAACATTCATGGATGTGCAAGTCACTGATATAAAATGGCATAGTCCATAATGGTATCCTAGGTTTTCTTCTAGGGTTTTATACTTTTAAGTCTCACATTTAAATCTGTAATCCATCTTGAGTTCATTTTTGTATATGGTGAAAGGTAGGGTCCAGTTTTATTCCTCTGTATATGAATAGACAGTTAATACAGCACCATTAATTGAACTGGGAGTTCTTTTCTTACTGATTATTTTTGACATATTTGTCAATCATGAAATAGTTGCAGGTGTGTGGCTCTATTTCTAGTTTCTTCACTCTGTTCCATTGATCTATGTTTCTATTTTTATGCCACACCATTGTGTTCTGGTTATGGTAGCTTTGTAGTATAGTTTCAAGCTGGGTAATGTGTTGCCTCTGACTTTGTACTTTTTGCTTAGGACTGTTTTGGCTACTTGAGCTCTTTTTTGATTCCACATGAGCTTTAGAATAGTTTTTTTCTAATTCTGTGAAAAATTGACATCAGCAGCTTGCTAGGAATAGTATTGAATCTGTAAATTGCTTTAGACAGTACGGCCTGATTACTCTGGCTAGAACTTCCAGTTCTAAGAGCAGTGAGAGAGGGCATTTTCTCTTCTTCCTGTTCACAAGGGGAATGCCTCCAGATTTTGCCCATTCAGCATGATATTGGCTGCGGCTTTGTCATAGTTGGCTCCTATTATTTTGAGATATGTTTCTTCAATGCCTAGTTTGCTGAAGGCTTTCACCATGGAGAAAAATTTTATTTTATCAAAAGCTTTTTCTGTGTCTATTAAGATTATTGTGCGGTTTTTATTTTTAATTCTGTTTATGTGGTGAGTCACATTTATTGATTTGTGTATACCATAACAACCTTGCATCCCAGGAATAACGCCTACTTGATTATAGTAAATTAACTTTTTGATGTGCTACTGGGCACAGTTTATTAGTATTTTGTTAAGGATTTTTCTACCTATGTTCATCAGGGATATTGGCCTCAAGTTTTCTTTTTACTATTTTTTTTTTCCTAGACAGGGTTTCATTCTATCACTCAGGCTGGAATACAGTAGTGACACCTTAGATCCCTGCAACCTCCACCTTCTAGGCTCAAGCAATCCTCTCACCTCAGCCTCCTAAGTAGCTGGGACTATAGGTGAGCACCACTACACATGGCTAATTTTTTTTTATTTTTTGTTAGAGACAGGGTTTTATCATGTTGACCAGGTTGGTCTCAAACGCCTGTTCTCAAGTGATACACTTGTCTCGGCCTCCCAAGGTGTTGAGGCTACAGACATGAGCCACCACATCTAGCCAAGTTTTTTTTTCACTGTGTCTCTGCCAGATTTTGATATGAGAATGATGTTCACTTCACAGAATGAGTTAGGAAGGAATCCTTCCTCCATGATTATTTTGGAATAGTTTTAGTAGAATTGGTACAATTTCTTCTTTGTATATTTGGTAGAACTTGGCTGTGAATCTATCTGATCCAGTGTTTTTTGATTGACAGATTTTTTTATTACTGATTCAATTTCAGAACTCAATATTGGTGTGTTCAGGGTTTCAATTTCTTCCTAATACAATCTTGAGAGCTTGTGTGTTTCCAGGAATTTATCAATTTCCTGCAGATTTTCTGGTTTGTGTGCATAGATGTGTCCATAATAGTTTCTGAAAATCTTTTGGATTTCTATGGGATCAGTTGTAATGCAAGCCTGTTGTTTCTCACTGTGTTTATTTGAATCTACTCTTATTTTCCTTATTAATCTAGCTAGCGGTTTGTTGACCTTATTTTCCTTTCAAAAAACCAACTTTTGGTTTTGTTGATACTTTTCAACTAATTCTTGATCTCACTTTTACCCAGTTCTGCTCTGATTTTAGTTATTTCTTTTCTTTTACTAGCTTTTGGATTAACTTTTCCTTATTTTTTTAGTTCTTTTAGGTGAGATGTTAGATCATTGATTTGAGATCTTTCAAATTTCTTGATATAGGTGTTTAGTGCTATAAACATTTCTGTTAACACTGCTTCTGCTGTATCCCAGATGTTTTGGTATGCCATTCTGGACTTCAGCCATAGCAAAGAATTTATGGCTAAGTCCTCAAAAGCAATTGGAACAAAAACAAAGATTTATATGTGAGATCTAATTAACTAAAGAGCTTCTGTACAACAAAAGAAATTATCAGCAAAGTAAACAGACAACCTGTAGAATGGAAGAAAATATCTGCAAATTATACATCTAACAAAAGCCTAATATCCAGAATCTATAAAGAAATTAAACAATTCAACAAGTAAATGTCAATTTACCCCATTAAAATGTAGGCAAAGAAAATGAACAGAAACTTCTCAAAGAAGACATACATGTGGCCAAGAAACATATAAAACATGCTCAACATCACTAATCGTTAGAGAAACGCAAATCAAAACCACAATGAGATATAGTCTTAAACTGGCCAGTATGACTTTTGGTTAAAATGATTAAAAATAGAAGATGTTGGTGAGGTAGCAGAGAAAAGGGAATGTTTATATGCTGTTGGTGGGAATGTAAATTAGTTCAGCCACTATGTAAAGCAATCTGGAGATTTCTCAAAGAATTTGAAAACAGAACTACCACTCAACCCAACATTCCCATTACTGGGTACATACCCAAAGGAATACAAGTCATTCCACCAATAAAGACACATGCACACATATGTTCCTCACAGTTCTCTTTACAGTAGCAAAGACAGCAGATCAACCTAGATGCCATCAATGGTGAGATGGATAAACAAAAGGTAGTACAAATACACCATGAAATACTATGCAGCCATAAAAGAGAAGAAAATTATCCCCTTGGTAGCAACATGGATGCAGCTAGATGCATTATCCTAAGCAAATTAATGCAGGAACAGAAAGCCAAATACCACATGTTCTCACTTATAAGTGGGAGCTAAACATTAGGTATTCATGGACATAAAGATGGAGACAATAAATGCCAGGGACTACTAGAAGGGGAAATGAGTGAGAAGGGACAAGGGCTAAAAAAACTACCTATTTGGATACTATGCTCAGTACCTGTGTGATGGGACCATGGATATCACAAACTTCAGCATCATACAATATACTCATGTATCAAAACTGTACATGTACCCCTGAATCTAAAATAAAAGTTGGACCTGGCGTGGTGGCTCATACCTATAATCCCAGCACTCTGGAAGGTGAGATTTCTGTTATTTTGTACTTAATATGCCTAATACAATGTAAAATCTTACTTTATACTACTGCTTATAATACCTAATACAATGTAAAAT
Organism: Cebus imitator; assembly: GCF_001604975.1. Classification (NCBI taxonomy): domain Eukaryota; kingdom Metazoa; phylum Chordata; class Mammalia; order Primates; family Cebidae; genus Cebus; species Cebus imitator. Next base: position 3,225,242 of record NW_016107372.1, read on the forward strand.
CTGTCAATAGTTGTAATATTCTATTTTTTTATTTCTGTTATGTTTTACTTAGTATTGTTAACTGTTATTGCTTTATTTTTTTTTAATTTTTGAACCACAGTTGGTTATTTGAATCTGCAAATGCGAAACCCATGAATACAGAGGACCAACTCTAGTTTCCATAGATAATATTCAAATCACGCTAAGGTTTGTCATTTCAAAAATCAGGTCAGTTGTGTTGTCTAATGCCTGTAATCCTAGCATTTTGGGAGGCTAAGACAGGAGAATCATTTGAGCCAAGGAGTTTGAGACTAGCCTGGGCAACATAGGGAGACCCCATCACAACAACAACAACAAAAATTAAACATTAGCCTAGTGGGGTGGTATACACTTGTGGTCTCCGCTGTATGGAAGACTGAGGTGGGAGGATCACTTGACCCTGGGAGGCAAAGGTTGCAGTGAGCCAAGATCGTACGGCTGCACTATAGCCTGGGCAACAGAGCCAGACCCTGTCTCAAAAAAAAAAAAAAATTAAAAAATCCTTACATTCTAAAAGAACTAGAGCATCAATATTAATGGGACATAATGAAGACTCTTGTCTAAGCTCATAGTTAAAGATAGTAAGAATGCACCAGCTGCAATGACAACTCCTTTCCTTCCTCACACGGAGTACTCCGCCTGGAGGCATGTAGAGCTACATGTGAAGAGAGTTAGTACTGCAGAGCGTGCAGAGCAGGTACGCTAGTACTGTGGGGTGTGCAGAGCAGGTACCCAGAGCCAAGGCCAGGCATGGGCCTTCTTTGCTTTCAGATCTTATGCAAGTATCTTAAAGTCTCTGTGTCTTAGTTTTCTTACTTTTCAAATCAGCATAACAGTAACCTCTACATCTGTTTAGCAAAAATGCTAAAAATTAAATGTCAGTAGATACACACTGAGAAGAGTATTTGGTATGCACATAATGAGTAATTTAAAAATGTAAGTCCCAATTTTTATATGAGGAAGTACAGGAGAAACATGTAAGAATAAAAGAGAATAGATTGTTGTGGATTGAATTATGACACCCAAATTTCATACATTGAAATCCTAATTCCTAAGACTTCAGAATATGATCTTATTTGGAGTTAGGGTAATTGCAATGTAAGTATTTAAATGGAGATCATAGAATAGGGTGGATCTTTATTGCAAAATGACTAGTGCTATCATTTAAAAAGAGAAATTTAGATGCAGACACACATAGGAGAATGCCATGTAAAGATGAAGTACCAGAAGCTAGGAAAGAAGCATAAAGCACATCCTGTCCTCTTGCCCTGAAGACCAGCCCAATGACACTTTGATCTTGGCCTTCTAGTCTCTGGAACTGTGTGACAATATATTTAAGACACTCAATTTGTGGTGCTTTATTATGATAGTCCTAGAAACTAACACATTAATCTGAAACTGTTAATATATAAATCTGTCCATGTTCTTGATTTTCTAAAGTAGAAGTGTAAAGAAAAAAACAAAGACTTCCCCTGCTACATATCATGCTGTTTTGTGAGCCTCATACAAGCCAGTAAGAGATCCTCTGAGTGAACCCTTGAGAGATACCGAGGTTACCAGCAGGAATGGAAGACTGGCCTCCATCCACGGCTGGAATCTCAAGAAGCTCCAGACACATCCACCACCCGAAGCTACCATGGACAGAACCCTGGGTGTGAGCCATTCTCTGAAAAGCCAACATTTGGGGAGGGACCTGAGCTATAGGCTGGTTCTTCCTTCTCTTGAGAGTTCTGTGACATTTGGCTTCTTTGATGTGTTTACATCACAGTGTTTAAAGAAAAATAGCTCTGGTGTCAGATTACCCTGGTTAAAGCCATGACTTCCTCATTTACTAGAGATGTTATTTTGGACAAGATGCTTAACTTTATTGTGTATCAACTTCCACTTTTATTAAAGCAGGTATCATATTAATTGACCTTTGCTTATAGATTTGTTGGGAAGATTAACTATAATGTAAAGTGTATAGGATAGTGGTTGGCATATAGAAAACATAATAAATGTTACTATTCTATAATGTATTATTATTTATTATTCTGTAATA
>NW_016107372.1:3227485-3266069 GCF_001604975.1 Cebus imitator
AAAAAAAAAAAAAAAAAAAAAAAAAAAAAAAAAAAAAAAAAAAAAAAAAAAAACACCACGTTATCTGGAGTCAGAGTCAAAAGTTGGGACTGACAGGTGAACAACCAGGGCAGGACAAGTGTCCTGAAGGAAGACACCAATAGTAGCTCAATCCCTGAACCTCTAGGCATTAAGAAAACTGAGCATGAGATTTTCACACTAAATCCCGATAGGGAGAAAGATAGAAAGAGGTTCAGATTTGTGATGCTCCATAGCAATTGGCAAAGCAGGGGCAAATCATCTTTAGAGAAAAGCTACCCTAATTTAAGCATATAGATCTTTCATAAATGCTGTGTAAGCAACGAGTTCATAAGGATAGACCAGTACCAAAGAAGGCGAGCTACTATGCATGAGAGTCGACAGAAATATAGAATGATATTCTTACTTCATCCAGGATTCCAGATATTGGAATTGCCAAATACAAAATAGCAAACAGCTATGTGTGCGTGTATTACAGAAATAAAGGAATCAGTTTCAATGATGAGCATGCAACACAGATCATCAAAAATAAGTAGAAAGCATGATTTTAAAATAGACTAGAGAAAACAAAAATATGAAATTTTGAATTTAAAAATACAATAGATAGTGGATAATAGTTTAGAAATAGTTGAAATATTTAGTGAATTAGAAGATATAGAAGTAGAAGATATATCAAAAATTGCACGGAATACATCACACGCAAAGTTAAGAAAATGGCAAATGTGTACAAAAATTAAAAGATATGAAGGATAGAATAAGAATAGGATGTGTATATCTAAATGGAGTTTCATAAAAAGGAAAGAGGGACAATATTTTAAAAGAGAAAGAATGCAAATATTCTAAGCTGATGAAAAACATGAATCTGCATATACAAAAATACAATATTTATAGGTAGATAAATCTTCCAGCTAAAAGCATAAACTAGAAAATGTCAATTAGAAGCTAATTAAACTGTGTTAATCTGCAGATAATATGATTGTCTACCTAAAACCTCCACCCCCAAAATCTACAAACTGTTAAAATGGTAAGGATAATTTAGATAGGAAACTGGACAGATGTCTATACAAAAAATAATTTTCTAAAAGGCAGCAACAAAAATAAATTTTTTAATGTAACATTTGTTATAAAAAGACACTAAAATGTATCCGATTTAATCACTAAAAGATACATGTTACCTGAAGATACATGAAGAAAGTCATGTAAATTTATTTAAATATATTTCAAAGTCTGAGTAATGCAGATTTCATTTCATTAGATAAATAGAATCATTTTTCAGTTCTCCCTGATCTAAACACCCAATATAGTTTCAATAAAAATTCCAGTAACATCTGTGAAACTTGACAAAAGTATTCTAGGATTAATTTGGAAAAACCAAGGGCAAAAAGGAAAAGAAGAAATTAGGCATATTCTAGCAGATGTAAAAACTTATTATAAAGCCATAAAAATTAATATAGCTACATTTTTCAGGTATCCATACATGGATCAATTAAACAGAGAACCTAGAAACAGGAATTATGAACAAAAAAATCATCGAAAATTACTAGAAAAAGTGGTACTTACTCAAAACGTGAAAATAAGGTGTTAGGTTGTAAAATAGAAAAATACACAAAAGATATGAATAAAGTATTATATAAAAGAATAAACATATATTGCTGGCATGAAAAGATGTTCAGCTCATTAATGATCTTAAGAAACACAAATTATGACCACAATGAGATGCTGCTCTTTTACATTCATTAGACTGGCAAAGTCTTAGAAACCTGACAAGTTTAAAATGTACACATGGTTATTGAAGAACTGGAACACATATTCCATGGAAACTGTCATTGATACAACCACTTTGGAAAACAATTTGTTTTCCATTTTGTAGGAAGTGTGAAAAAGTGTAAATTCCCATGTAAGAAAACTACATACTGGATTCTTGTCCTTAAACATAGAAATTCAAGTTAGTATTTGGTTCCCATTACACACTGAAACTCAGTCAAATGTTTTACAAAGAGGAAATTATGCATTAAAGCAGATATATCTCATCAGCCTCATTGTGCCTCCCTATGAGATAATAGTAAAAAACTGCCAGTAAATGCAGGGAAAGGTTTGCTTTTCCAGAAAACCTACTTGAAATGATAGTGTTTTCCTAGTGGTTTAGTTGGCTCTCTAATTAGAGCCCACATGGTTTCAAATGGCAGCTAAAAGCATGGCAGTAAAAGTACGCTCACTCAAGACTGGCATTATAAACGATAACTCAAGAAATATACATTGTGATGAAAGTCAAATTTACAAAAAGACCATGTGATGACTCAGTGGGTTGGCTAGAAACATCTGTTACTGAAATAATAGAATGTGGCAAGGTGGAGCTTCTCCAAAGATAAAATGAAAACTCTCTATGGCATTAAACAGGAATGTGTTCAGGATGCAGTCGAAATGTCAGTCTTTTTTATATGCAAATTCATTGAGGCAAACTACAAATCACTTCTCTGATTCACCAGTAGCATTAAAAAACTTGGACGTCAGCCAGGCATGGTAGCCGGACTCACGCCTGAAATCCCGACACTTTGGGAGGCCAAGCCAGGTGGATCTCCTGAGATAAGGAGTTCAGACCAGCCTGGCCAACATGATGAAAACCCTGCCTCTACTAAACATGTAAAAATTAGCAGGCATAGTGGTGCGTGCCTGTACTTGGGAAACTGAGGCAGGAGAATCTCTTGAATCTGGGAGGCAGAGGTTGCAATGAGCCCAGATTATGCCACAGCACTCCAGCCTGGGAGACAGGAAACACTAAGAATTTCACTTTAGGGATCACTGGTTAGTTCACCTTTCTTGTATTTCTCTTAAGTTTGGGGTCTTTCCTTTTCCTCTTTTTATTGCTCAGGAAGTCATTGGCAAATAGCATTTATCTACTAGGCTTGGCATCATGGTTGTCTTTCTCCCTAAAAATATTTGTCTCAAAACACTTTATGAAAATCTAGTCAGATGTTATTAGGAAAATAAATAAAACAATAAAAGGCATCATTCTTCTGAAGAAAGCACAAAATTAGCCCATTCTGAACAACAAGAGTCATTTTAATCCAGAGTTTACATTTAGTTTCTTTTTGATATAAATGTATAAAATTAAAATTAAACCATTAGATGTTGGCTGTGAAATACATACACTGTTGAAATCTTTTATTAATGTATTGGCTTGTGAGTCCCAGCACACTCAATGCTATTAAAACAACATATAGAACTTGTGCTGGAAATCTCTGTGGAAAGTGCACGCATTTTCTTACAGTTTCCTTAAAAACCATCACACTGTGGACATTTATAAACGTCATAAGATAAAACATACACAGTGAAAGTAGAGATTATATTTTGAGAAGTTATTTGTGCTGGGCAGTCTTCATATGTTCATTTTTTGTCTATAAAACAATCCTAAGAGGTTGTCATTATTAATTCCACTTTACAGACAAGGTAATCCAGGTTCAAAAAGGTTAACAACTTGCATTTACAGAGTTTATGAGTATAAAATGTCGATTTAAACCAAGACTGTCAAGGTTCATGTTGTTTTTATTATTCAATACTGCATTCATTCCAAAGTCAGGCTTTCTTACCCAGCACAAGTCCCTAAAGAACTCACTTCTGACTTTGCTCATGCCCTGTTCATCACACTTATTTGTTCAATAAACATTTGTTAAGTGCCTTCTTTATGCCAGTCACTATGCCATGGATTTAGGGTAGATAATTACAGATTACAGAATGTTTAAAATTAGAGAATATTTATGGCCAGGTGTAGAAAAATCTCTGGAGTAGGGAGACACCTGTGAATGCAATTGCCCAAAGAAAACTGACTGTGGCTGCCAAAGAAACCTCAGGAAATAGACAGCAGGTGTTCTCCGGGAACTAAAATAAACTGTGAATAACACTTGCCCTTACAAATAAGCAATAACCAACTGGCAAGAATGGAAGGAGAGAGGATGGCTTTGGAGTTAAAAAGGTTGGATTCGAAATCTCAGCTCTGCCCTTTATGAACTATGAAAACTTGGACAATGAGATAAGCCATTCCATGTTTCCTTCTTCAGCTGTAAAGCAGGAAAATGGTAATAGTCAATTTCTTGAAAAAAAAAATAAAATATTGCTGTGGTTTGAATGTGTGTGCTTCTCCCAATCCCCCAAAAGATTTGTATGTTGAAACCCTAATTACCGATATGATGGTATAGATGGAGCCTTTGGGAGATGATTAGATCATTAAGGTAGAGCTCTCATAAATAGGCCCTTTGAAAAAGAGGCCCCAGAATGCTGCCTGGCCCCACAGCAAGAAGATATGCCTCGTGAGACACCAAATCTACCAGCATCTTTACTGTGGTCTTCCCATCCTCCACAACCATGAGAAATAGACTTCTTCTGTTTGTGGGCCACACAGTTTATGGTATTTTGTTGTAGCGGTCCTAACAGACTAGGACACACATAAAGCTTCAAGCACACAGTTGATAATCAAACTCTACTTCACTATCAGTTTTATTTCCCTAAACCTCCCCTTCACATATCTGGAACCTACTCTAATATAGCAGAAAGTCATTATCCACTTACTTAAAGGAAATATATTTTAACATAATATAACAGTTTTCAGTTTAGAATTTTCACTTTTGGAAATGCAGACACAAAAATAAAGCCAAATTTTAAATACATTTTTCTTGAAAATGACTTTTTTTTTTAACATACTAAACTACCTATAAATATGTTTGAATTTTGTTATCATCTTTTAAAAGTTTAAGAGCTCAACTCCATGGAGTTTGCTCTGTCATCCTGTTTGTAATTAGTCAGGCTCCATGTATGGGTCACCTGCCAGTGAAGATGTGGAATTAAGGCTTCCCTCTTTCCTTTTGTCCAACAGTGATCCTCACCATTGGCTAACCATTGGAAGCACCTGCAGAGCATTGAAGACTACTGTTTTCTGGGTCCTCATTCCCAGAGATTCTAATTTAATTGTCTGGGATGAAGCCTTGATATCAGGATTTTTAAAGCTCCCCAAAAGATTCTATATACAGTCAGGGTTGAGAGCAACTGCCTTGACCATCCCTCAATAGCGTCATGATATACTTGCCACTGACTGATTAAAATTTCATGTGTGGGTTATAGCAGGAGAGAATATTAATAAACTGCACAATAGAGCTGAGGAAAATACCAGCATGCAGCACAAAAACAGATGGGAAAAAATGAGTGCAAGAAGCATAAAGAATAAAATTACAGGTTTGACATGTTCTATGTTTCAGAGATGATAAACATAATAGGATAGGCAATATCAATATGTCTAAGAAGTTGACGGTTCTGGAGGAAGATAAAAACCTTCAGTTTGAAGAAGCACACTGATATAGTTTGATTCTGTGGTCCCACCCAAATCTCAGGTTGAATTGAAATCCCATTGTTAGGGGAGGGACCTGGGAGGAGCTGATTGGACCATGGGGGTAGATTTCCCCCTTGCTGTTCTCATGATAGTGAGTGAGTCCTCACAAGATCTGGTTGTTTAAAAATATGTGGCACTTACCCTTTGCTCTTTCTCTCTATCCTGCTCCACCATGAGAAGATTGTCCCTGCTTCCCCTTCCCCTTCTGCCATGACGATTGTAAGTTTCCTGTGGCCTCCCCATCCATGCCTCCTGTACAGCCTGTAGAAATGTGAGTCAGTTATACTTTTTTTCTCCATAAATTACCCAGTCTCATAGCAGTGTGGGAATGAACTCATAAACACACCAAGCTGGGAGAGAGAAGGCATCTTCCTCTCATGACTGATGTTGGCTTTCAGGTGTACAGAATGTCACTGATGTGCCCCAACACCCGGCCTTTATCCTCCCTTTAACTCACATTTCCCTTGGTGTATTAGTTGAGGTTCTCTAGGGTAAAAGAACCAATATGATCTATATAGATGAAAGGAAATTTATTATGAGAATTGGCTTATGGGATTATCATGGCTGAGAAGTCTCACCATATGACATCTGTAAGCTGGAAACCCAGAAAACCCAGTGGTATAATTCAGTCTGAATCTGGAGGCCTGAGAACCAGGGAAGCCCATGATGCAAGCCCATGGTGCAAGCCCATGGTGCAAGGAGGAAAACCTCAAAACCAGGGTGGAATGTAGGGGCAAAAGTGAGCACCGGTGTAAGTCCCAAGTCCAAAGGCCTGAGAGCCATGACTGCTGATATCTGAGAGAAGGAAAAAAAATAAATGTCTCAGCTCAAGAAGAGAGAGAGAGAGAATTTGCTTTAATCTCCAAGGCAAATCCCTCAGGGGATTAGATGCTGCCTGCACATATCGGTGAGGGCAACTTTCTTCACTCAGTCCATCAATTCAAATACTAATCTCTTCCAGAAACACCCTCATAGATGCACCTAGAAATAATGTTTTACCAGTTATCTTGGCATCCCTTTACCCAGTCCAGTTGATGCATAATATTAACCATCACACCTGGAAAGTGATATCTCTGATTAGTAAATATAGAAAAAGTAGCTGGATATGCTCAATAACATATCCTCAGATATGCTGAATTTGCTTAGCTCTTTCTTATTCCCCATTGAAGCCAACTGCCCAGGGTGGGCTTACCAGGACCAGACCCATTTTCACAGTAGTTGCTCAGTCTGGTGCCACCTGGAACAGGACAGGTAAATCTGTCTAATTCTGAGGTGAGAATGTAAGGAAGTGGGAACTCACACACCTACGGAGGGGGTGTAAATTAATATCACCACCTTTGGAGGGTAACTTGACAAACATATCCTGAAGTTGAAGATGACATTATCTATGCACTGGCAGTTCTGCTCTGGAATTGTACATAATCCCAGTAAACTCCCTTGCAAGTGGACGTTAAAAATGTGTAAAGGTCATTGATTGTAGGAGTGGGAAAACTATTCAAATGCCTATCAATAGGTATATGGTATAATCATGCAATAAAGTACTATTCAATGTTAATATTCATGAAATACATAGATTTGTATCAATGTGGATAAATCTTAAAATATTTAGTGAAAAAATGCATTAATTACCGTTACACAAATTTTTAAAGCGAATATACATATATAATGTTATGTATAGTCTATGAATATGTACATATAAAGTAAAAATAAATAATTTAGATGGGAAAGATCTTCACGACTGTGGAGGGGGTTAATTCTGCGGAGGTTGTGAACCTTGACAATTTGAGACAGGTTTCAATTAGTGTAGAAAGTTAATTTTACAAAGGCTAAGAAAGCATGACGGTGACACAGCTTGGTTTTATACATTTTAGGGAAACATAATGTCTCATGTAAAATGAACAGTGGTTTGGTCCAGGTCACAGGTAGGTGGGAGACAAGAAGTTGCATTCTTTTGAATTTCAATTAGCCTTTTCAAAGGAGATAATCAGGTATGAATTTATCTCAGTAAGCAGAGAGATGACTGGATAGAATGGGAGGCAGGTTTGCCTTAAGCAGTTCCCGGCTTGAATTTTCCCTTTAGCTTAGTGATTTGGGGGCCCAAGATTTCTTCCTTTCACCAGGGAAATAGAACAGATATATACTACAACAGGCAAGTTTTCCATTCCCTCAGGTTCCACTCCATCCCACTTTACTAGATGAGAACATCCGCATTTTGGGGAGCGTCTGAAGCTGCTTCTGCTCCCCCCTCCACCCACTTCTACAGATCTCCTCTAGGAGGAATCATTGAGCCTGTGAACTAGGGAATGCTTCCTTTCCTTGGTGTTTTCTGAACAACCTCCACACACCATCTGCATTGCTGTATGGCAAGCTTCTGAGGCAGCTATGTCTGTGAGTGGTGAGGTGAGTCTGCACAGGTGGGTAATAAAATAGCAAAATCTTCTGGCCACTGATCCAGTTCAGCTCTGCTAGCATGCCTTGTAGCTTAATCCCCATCTGTCTATCTCTCGAATTCTTTACTCAATGTTTTAGATCTCGGAAGCAGAAGAGAAAGTTGCTGTCAGTCTCCTAAAAAACTAACATTTCCAATGTGGACACTCAAGAGGACAAACTTTGAAATTCTATGATACATGTATTATATCCCAAAAGGGGTCAAGATCTAAATAATAAATGAAATATGTTTGTAATTTAGTCATAAACAGATAAAATACTATTAATGCTATAATAAAAATAACGTATGTCAAACTCTAGATTAGGTATTTACATTTATACTATATTTAAATGTCTAGCAAAAGTTCTATAGTAAAGTCATTGCTATCCCTATTGAAGAGTTGAGACAACTGAGTTGAAGCAACTTTAAACAGAGGTCACAGAAGTTGGGTATGACAGAGACATTACATGATTCCGGATCTATTCTCCCTGGGTCCTGCAGCAAATGAAACTAGAAATTAAGTTTTCTCCGAGTCAGGGAGTGGACGATATCCTTTGGGAGGTCACTAGTATTATGAAAAAAAGAGAAACTGGATTTTCTCATTAAATCACCAATGCAACTTTTGGAAAAGCTAACAACTGCTTTTCTTTTTATGTGTGCTAATCACAATTATGATGGTTTCAAAGCTCTCTCATAAAGAAGCATGCACCAGGCAAATAGTTTCATGGTAGAGTAAAATTAAGATTGCATATTTCACTCTACTATGTACTGGAAAGTTACATAACATTTGGGAAACACTTGTGGGTTTTATTATGGTTTTTGGCAATTTTTGCAAGGGAGGTGAGATGTAATAAAATGGTCTCACTTTAATACACCAAAATGTGTTGAAAGTAAAGTGTGAAAAAATATTCTCAACCAAAAAATATCAAAATTGATTCAAAATATTACTGGGAGACTGGCTATTGGGTTGTAGGGGTGCCTATGAGGACTATTTTATTTAGTTTTGAGAATCCACTGCATCTGGCCCCCTTGTGTTTTTGTAGTGCTGAAAGCTGGATTGCATGTATTAATGATTTTGTGTATGCTAAAGTATGTGTATTGACAGTCCCTGGCCATAGCAATTGCTAATTATGTGTGTGTCCAGAACTGACAAAAAGCCCAACCACAAGCAATAACATGTTTGGAAAATTTGCCCTCGGAGTCCCAGTTCTCTGTCAGATTTTCCTCACAATAAACCTCGCTCTGCCTCATTTCTTAAGTGCACAGTGACCTGGTGCTCTTCCCTCTTCTTCACTTGTTTCAAGGATGTTGCATTGCAAAGTCCAGGAGGCATCTCCAGGGGGACCATTTATGTAAACCATAATGTGAAAGTCCTTCCAGAGATTGAGCCACCTGGTGACCCTCACCTGGCCGTCTGTTTACCTTCCCAGTCTCTTCTGCGGCTCACTGACTCTTTGCATGTGGCCTCCTTTTCGTTCCTCAAATGTGCCATCTTCCTGCTACCCTACAGCCTCTGCACTTACACTCATTCATTCAACACACACTCTCAAGGTGATCTCAGCATGCTCTCTTCTGTGCTGGACACCAAAGCAGCAACCAAACATCGATGATGTAGGGAATTATTCATTTCTTTCCTGCCTGGTTTTATTATAGGCAAATGAAATAATCCCAAAACAAACACATTCAGGGTTCAAGTAAAATTAAACATCAGGCATACAACAAAATGGCATGCTGTGCATTTCATGATATTTTTGTAAATGTTCACTGAAGAGACAGACGTATTTGAGGAAAGAGTGTGTATGGTACTTGAGACTCTGAGTTTCCAGTAATCAAAATCCTCCTTAAACTAGTTTAACAGAAAAGAGGGGGGAAGTAGGGTTGAAATGCACATGTAACTAGAAAATCCAAAGTGTGGATCTGAGACCCAGCTAAATCCAGGGGCTCAAATATTATATTTTGAACTTTCTGCCATTTCCTTTCTATTTCTCAATTTCTCCTTGGGTTTGCTTGGCTTTGCTTGTTGGTATTAGTCATGTCTGTTTCCCTGAGGCTTTTGTTTCCTTGAAGGTCAAGGCCTTAGCAAAAAGAAGAGAAAGACAGTATCTCAGCAACTGTGCACCAAAAGCATGCATAGACTGTCTGGCTCTGTTTGGTTTCATCATTATATGTAGGAGGATTGAAAAACATGCTTAACCAGGCCTGAGTAGAATGCCCACGCCTTTAAACTAATAGAGACTTAAAGTACTGTAATTGATCATCCATTCACAATAACATTAATGGAGGATGAGTGACTACCCTACAGAAAGTGGCTGTTCGTATCAAAAGTAGGGAAATGGACATGCGTACCATACATCTAAAACTATAGCTGCCAGTTTTTATTTTGATCACTCTCAAAACAGAGTCTGTATAGCTGATTCCAGAGAACACAAGTGAGGAAATACAGAAAGCGGAAGAGAGAAGGAAGAAAAACCAATAAACTAAAGTGCAGGTTCCAGCTGTGGATAACGGAGGCTTCTGGATACTTAGAACCGTCTAGAAACCAGGTGGACCATATCTCAGAATTGGCAACTAGAATAGAGGAAAGTGGGGGCATTTATGTGCTGGCTCATCCTCTGTTGGTTAATGGTCGTCCCCTAGGCTGTTAACTCTCCCTGCTCCAGTGGAACAAGAAAGTTCTCAGGCATAAAACAAGGGAGGTTTCTGAGGTAGGCATCTGTCCATGCCAGGAGTGGCAGCTGAAGGTGGCCAAAGGGATATGGAGGGAGGCATGAACCATGTGTACTACAGTACCACAAACCACTGCAATATAGAAAGTAACATCTGAAATGAAGTGTGCAAAAAATATCAATCTAATGCGACACAGGAAGAAGAACATTAGAACTTTTTAATATTGTTTTTTCATTTGGGGTCCTCAATCCATCACTAACAGAAAAATTTACGTTTCCTCTACTATTTATCTAATAGAATAAGAAATAAATTAGTGCCTTCTAATATTTAGTGTACAGATGAACACTGGCACCCTCACTCAGTCACCTGTGGTAAGCAAGATCTCTTAAGAGAGAAAGAGGTGTTGTCCAGCTATCAGGTGACCAGGTACCAAGCTGGCTCATCCACTGGCTAGGTATTTCAAGCTATTAGAGCTTACCCAGGGCTCAACTAAGTTGATTTAGAGATAATATAGTTACTAAATTGACACTCACAAAATGGACAAGTGGTTCATAGAGTGTGCTGCAAAAAAAAGCACCAGATGGAAGAAAATGATCATATCATAATAAGGGAACAAGGAAATGCAGAGGTGGGGTGAGAGAATATGTTCTATAATACATATGATTTCAACCCTATGTAAGTTATTTAAACTTTAAGTGTGGTCACTTTGGAAAATGTTTTCTGTGTGACTGAGAAAAAAAATGTGTGTTACACTTTTGTTCAGTGCAATATTTTATTTATATAAACTGAGTCCAAATTGCAAATCATACTGTTCAAATTGGTTTTACCCTCCTTATGTTTGATGACTCATTGAATAATTCACTCAAAGTGTTTTAAAATTTCCCATTATGATTATGGGGATTTTGTTTCTGCGTGTAGTTTTTGACATTTTTCTCTGCATTTTGAACCTTATTATTAGGTTCATATAAATTTAGAAGTATCACATATTTGCTGAATAAACATTTTTTGTGATGAAGAAGAAACCACTTTCACTCCTGCAAGGTTTTTTACCTTCGAGTAGATTTTTTCTTGATATGAACATATATGCATCATATTATTTCAGTTAGTGTTTTTACTGCACGACTTTTTAAAATTATTTATTTATGTATTTTATTATTATTATTTGAGACAGAATTTCACTCTTGTTGCCCAGGCTGGAGTGCAATGGCGTGATCTCTGCTTACCACAACCTTCACCTCCCCGGTTCAAGAGATTCTTCCACATCAGCTTCCTGAGTAGCTGGGATTACAAGCATGTGCTACCACTCCCAGCTATTTTCTGTATTTTTAGTATAGATGGGGTTTCTCCATGTTGGTCAGGCTGGTCTCAAACTCTGACCTCAGATGATCTGCCCACCTCGGCCTCCCAAATTGCTGGGATTACAGGTGTGAGCCACCATGCCAGCTTTTTCAATGATTTTTAATTCAATATTTCTGGATCTTAAATTTTCAGGTATTTGTGTTTTATTTTAATCCATTATGGCAACTTTTGTCTTTTAACTTCTACCTGTATTCAATTTCCATTAAATTTAATTTATAATATCTTGGGGTATAAATCTATCAATTTACCATGTCCTCAATTTTTGACCAACTATTGAATTTTCCTTTTTCTCTTCTTTTTTGCCTTCCATAAACTGATTCAATTTTTCAGTACTTTATTTCTCCTTCCTCTCTGAATTAAGAAATCATGTTGTTTAGTGCTTACCTGAGATATAAAACATGCCTTCTTGACTTATCAATGTCTAATATTAACTGATTCTTTGACACTCCTTCTAAATAAGTCAAGAATCTTAGAAAAATTTTACATTAATTTAAATAATGTGCTATTATTTTGTATTTCATTCTCTATATATTAAAACACATGACACATTATTGATGTTTTAGGCAATAAATGTACATTTAAATTTGTATGTATATTCATCTTGTACTTCTTTTCAATAATTTTTCTCTACCCAAACTTCATTCTCAAGTCATTTTTACTTTCCTTGAAGAATGTACTTTCTTAAGTATTTTGGGCTCCATTTGGAAGTGACAAATCTCTACTTTATCTTAAAATGCTTTAATTTAACCTTTTAATGATGTGAATTCTTGATGGAATCTCACATTTTTTCAACCCACAAAAGAACACCCATTGTTTCTGTTCAGCATAGGTCTACTTTTTTGTATCTAATATGATGTTTTAAAATTCTGGTTGTCCTTAAAATTTTGGCTTTGTTATTATCTGCAGTTTCTCTAGAATGAACCTACATGAAAAATTATTTTTATTTTTCTTGTGGGATTGACTAGGCTCTAAATGAAGAATTTATGACTTTCAACTATTTTTGAAAACACTTGCTCATTATTTCTTTAAATGTATTTTCTAATTTATTTATTGATTTATTTATTTCTATCAGACAATTATACAATTTTACTGGAAAAATTATGCCAAGAAGATATCACATCATTTTTTGTTAATTCTGAGAATTAGCATAGCTGCAACTACAATTTAAATTTTGTTAAACATTTAGTAAAATAATATACATATAGTAAAATGTTTTCATTTCTGAATACTGTCCCTAACAAATCTTTTTCATGAATAACCAATAAATTTTGTCTCTGTTTTTAATAGCTTTATTTTAAGAAGTATTTTCTAAATACTACTTTTCTCAATTAGGAATTTCTCTTAAGTGTATATTCCTTTTTTAAAAATATATATATTTTATTGCACTTTAGGTTCTGGGGTACATGTGAAGAACATGCAGGATTGTTGCATAGGTACATACATGGCAATGTGGTTTGCTGCCTCCATCCCCATCACCTATATCTGGCATTTCTCCCCATGTTATCCCTCCCCAACTCCCCACCCAACTCTGTCCCTCCCCTAGTCCCCCCAACAGACCCCAGTGTGTGATGCTCCCCTCCCTGTGTCCATGTGTTCTCATTGTTCAACACCTGCCTATGAGTGAGAACATGCAGTGTTTGATTTTCTGTTCTTGTGTAAGTTTGCTGAGAATGATGGTTTCCAGGTTCATCCATATCCCTACAAAGGACACAAACTCATCATTTTCTTATGGCTGCATAGTATTCCATGGTGTATATGTGATACATTTTCCCTGTCCAGTCTATCATCGATGGGCATTTGGGTTGGTTAATTCATTTCATTTCTGTTCCTTCTGGTATCCCAGATATAAAAAATAAGCTTTCTGACTGTATCGTGTGGTTCTTTTACCCTGTCTTTACAATTTTCCATCCCCTTGTCTCGTCATGCCTCATTTTAGATGGTGAACTGGCATAATAAGAAGTAGAATAAATAGAGTAAGAAGAAAATAATACACTCTGCAATTGTGTCTAATCTATGATTAAACTCATACATGAAGACCGTAATTGTGGTTGCTATAGTTTGCAGCTCTAAATTTGTTCTATTTATTTTTTCATTGTCTTCATCCAGAGAGTTGATCACTGTACCAGTTAGAATTCTCCAAAGAAGAATAATAAAAATACATATATATAAATACACACACACACATACACATGTACACAGACATAGACACACACACACACACACTTTAAGAGATTTCTTTCAAGGAATTGTCTTACATGATTATGTGATAACTAGCAAGTCAAAAATTTGCAAAAAATCCTCAGTCAAGAATTGATATTGCAGTCTTGAGGAAGGAGTTTCTTCCTCAGAGAAACCTCAGTTTTGTTCTCAAGGCCCTTCAACTGATTGGCTGAGACCCACCGCATTATCAAGGATGATCTACTTAAATATTAACCACATCTACACAATGCCTCCCCAGCATCAGCTAGATAATGTTTGATTAAAAACTAGACAGCATAGCTAGCCAAGATGACGTATAAAACTAGCTATTAAAACCTGTATTTTCTAGTTTGCTGCCATCAGAAGCAGAAAACCACCATCTTTTCAAAGAACAACTTTTCTGTGTATTCATGGAAAGTCAGCTTCTGGATCACTAAGCAGGTAGGAACCTTGACTGGCAGCTTCTCACCATCCACTCTAAGTCTCCATCCTGAAGCTATATTACTGCCAGCAAGCCTGTGGGATTAAGGGACACTGACTTTACCCCGACTCTAGAATGGAACGGGTGCATTATGGCGAATTTCATAAGCCTCAGAGCTCCTTCTCTGCAAGAGCTTCTTCCAAAGCTTTGGCGGGAACTAGCAACGAGCTCATCTGGCAAATATTTCTGCAACATTTGCAAAAGTTAATTTAATGGCAATTGGTTACCGCTTCTGTCTTTAAAACAAAGAAAATATTGTAGAACTTTTCCAAGCAGTTAATTAAGAAAAAATACTGTTATTAAGAAACAACAATTAAGTGCTTGGAATAATTAAATAAAGCATTTAATTTAGCTTTTTAAAATGTGTATTTTTAAATGCAGCATTTGTTGTCTTTTTAAAATGTGTAATTTTTCTATGCTTGCTCTACATTAATATTTATATCTAATTTTATACAGGTACTTCATATTCTTTTCTTAAATATCCCTCCCCCAACCCAAATAATATAGGCTTTGTGTTCCACAACACTTGAATGTGTACCCAGCAGTAATTGTTTCAGGAGTATTTAGGAGCCCATTTGAATCAATGGGCCAGGAAAAGGTATCATTGCAGCTTTCAAGGCAGGAAGAGGTTGTCTCTTTCTCTTTCTCTTTCTCTAAATGTTTCATGATCAGCCACAGAAATAAACAAATTTCACATCACATCTCAGTGCTCACGTTGTCTATATATAACAAAAGTTTTATAAAATGTATTTATCTTTACCATATGTGATTCATTCTAATGTGTTCAGATTCTATTCTATTATTTTCTCTTACATTAGTTTATTTAAATGCCGGTCATGGTGGACTATTTTTTTTTTTAATGATCAGCTGATGGGTCATCAAGACATTATGAAAAGGCCCACACTAAGGTTAAGGTGAAGAGGTGATATCTGGATCTACTGTAGTCACTTGGCTATGAAAAGTTAGGTCAGCCAAACAAAAGTAAAGCTAAGAGGATTATAGAGAATTAGATAGAGGAGTGTCTCATTACTTCACACCTGAAGCTTAAATAGCTGTGGAATTTTCATTTATTTATGACCCAAACCCTTTTATAGTGTTAGAATAAAAGTAATTTAAAATGAGACTTTACTGAATATTTATTATTTATTGAATATTTGACTATTAAGTAGCAATGCTCAAAGGTGCTTTAAACCTGTCATGCTTTATTCTGTTTCTGGACATTAAAAGAATCCTAGATGTCCTCCATTGAATAACATATAGAGATTGATTCCTTATAGCATAGTGAATAGCAGTCTGAGTGGTATCTGGGTTTTTAGGATCTTTTTCATTTCCTGCTACCACTCCCTAGTCCATTGTCTCTATAGGCCACATCCTTTCTCAGCACTGGTTCTGAAGAAAGGAAGAATAAGTATCTATAATCTCCAGAAGTTTTGCCCATAGTATAAACTATATTATCACCCATGCAATTTTTGGTATTAAAAAATCTATTTGACTTCAAAAAAATTCAATATATCACAATGAAATACAGTTATGTTTGTTTTGTTTTTTAGTAATTTATTTGTAATATTTTAAAACTATCTCAGAATTCAGCACAGACGCTGAATCCAGTGAATTCTCAAGATAAATAATGCTTTGTCTTAGAAATCAAGTTTCCTAAGCAAATGCTCTGCATATATTTGTGTATGTAATATAATTGTTGATGCATCATGTTTCACAGCAGTTTAAAATAATCACCTTCAGCAAGATGAAAAAATATTGAGGCAATTATATTAGAGCATATTTTTGTGTATGTCAAACTCACAACTATAAACGCACACCTGAAATAGGTTCCAGAAAACTATAAGCAAAACAGGAAGTGAAGAGACAAGCGCCGAGGAAAACAGAGTAAAAGATAGATAATCACCTTCCGGTTCCCCCAAAATATATTTAAACATGTTTGGCTTCAACACAAAGAAACCCTTTTTGTATTTCATGTTTGAAAGTGTATGAAATAAAACATTTCTTTTTTCATACGATAATAGATTATTCCAAACACGAGTGTATTAACTAACTATGAGACAGGGTTAAATGGACATTTAATGAAACTATGATGACACAGAATTGGCACTCAGTGAGGATTCACTGAGTGAAAGAGAAGCTGAATTGAGATCAATCTAGTATTAGGTTGTTGTAAATAAAATGTATAATACTGATTTCATAGGAAAATCCAGAAGCATATGGCTGTATTTCAACACATGTTCAAAATCTTACTTTTTTAAATATTTGGACAAATGCTCATCATCAATCAAGAATTGGAAAAGGGATATTCAGTTAAAATTTCAAGCACAACTCCCTATCTTCCCCAAACCATCAATAAACATGTAGTTTGGATGTTCAAACATCCAAATAAAATAATAAAAATATTTATTTATGTATACCTGATTTTTGTTTTAAAAATGATGTTCACTGCCTACATGTCAAGAATAAAACTTTAAACCCCCTGGTAGAAATATAGATAAATGTCTTTTAGATCTCAGGTAGAGAAATATTTTCAAACAAGAGAAAAAAAGCATTCACTAAAACGAAAATGTCAATAGGTTGTTCATATTAAAATTAATTTTTTGCCTCATTGAAAATAAAGATGCAAATTACTCTTAGACACAACCAAAAAAAAAAAAAATCTAAGATATATGAAGTTTTTTTTTTTTTCAAGATGACAGATTAGAGGCTTTTAGCATGCCTCCACCACTTGTAAATAGCAAGATAATATGTAAAGATCAATGCTACGGGCTTTAATTCAAGAAGAAAATGGGAATTCATTGGAATCCTGAAGGACACCCCAGATCCAGAAGAGAACTTGGGCAAACAGCCTCCATGACAGCACTGGGCTGATAAAAAGTGAGTGAAGTCTCAGTATGTGAATTGGGCAGAGAGCCTCCCTCTGTGACTCAGGGAGTCCTTTCCACAGGGGGTTCAAGGAAACCAGGCAAAGGGAGAGCGCTTTGTTTCTCCAAAGTTCTGGAGCTAACTTGGGGAGAAGCTTGACGGTGCTGAAAAAGAAAGCCTCTGGGAAAAGCTGCAGGCATTTTTTCAGACATGAGATCAAGAGCAGGACTCCATTTTTAATGCAGGCGCTTACAAAGTCAGTTATTCTTTGGTGATCGGACAGTGCACACATGCAGGCATTTTTGTCTCAGGTCAGAGATTGGAACACTTGCTCTGAAGTAGGTTAAGGGACCCCACATTTAGAATTGTGGAAGACACCACAGTGATAAGTACTGGGATTGTACTGTCCTCTGTTGAAGGCCTGAGGCAGGAGAAGGAGCTGCTATAGCTGTGGTTTCTCCTGGACAATGAGACTTGCAGTCAGAGCCAGCTTGGCAACCTAGCACTGGTCAGCCTGCTCCTGAGATCGTGGTGCAGTGAGACCCTCTCCACTCCACCCCCAGGCAGAACTGCAGGTAATCCAAGCACAGGCTTCCCTAGGCCAGCAGGTTGAGCTTCCCAACACTTTCTTGGGCAGAGATCTTGGTGCGGGGTCTTTCTTTGCTTCAGTTTCAGGCAGATCTCCAGGCATTCAGAGCAACTGCTTGCCTGGTTCAGCAGCCTGGGTCATCTTACTTCTCCTATTCAGAGGTCCTGGTGCAGGGGGACCCTCTGCAACAATACCCAGGCAGATATCCAGGCATTTGGAGCACTTGCCAACTGGGTGCTCCAAATTGGCCACCTGACCTGCCCAACCCTTCCTGCAGAGAGATCCTGGTGCATCAGGGCCCTTTCTGCTCCATGACCAGGCATACCTCCAGGTATTGGGAGCACTGGTCTGCCTGAATCAGCAACCTAAGGTGTCCCACTGTTCTTCTACACAGAATGTGGTGCAGCAGGGCCTTCTCTGTTCTCTGTTCCAGGTCAGTGCAGATCTCCAGGCAGTAGGAACACTAACTCACCTGGATCCTCAGACCAAACCACCCCACTCTTTCTGTTCAGATATTGCAGTGAAGTAGGGTCCTCTCTGTTCCATACCCAGGCTTATCTCCATGCAGTCAGACTATTTCCCTGAATTACAAGCCTGAATTGGCCCACCCTTCCAGTGCACAGATGTGGTGTAGCAGGGTCCTCTATACTCTACATAGCCAGGCAGATCACCAGATATCTGGAGCATTTACTCTAATGGATTAGTTTAGGCCATCACTTCTGCTTTACAGACAACTTGGGGCCAAGGAGGTTTCCCAGCTCCATGCCTCTGCTCGCTTGCTGACTGCCCACTCAGTTATGCCTTGGTGCTAGTGTGTGTGTGCCTGCCATTGGGAAACCTGTAGGTGGATCTGTCTGGTCTGGCCCCAGTGATTTTGCCCTCCATTCCACAGGGGTTGAGCAGGCCACTGTGCACTCTTGGATTAGCCCATTGCCTGAGGCAACAGAAAGCTTCTCCCAGTAAACAAGGATCAAATATATACACAGCCACTTTGGCCACACCTAGCTGTTATGCATAAGTGCTACCTACTGCCTTTTAGATCAAACCACACAGCTCGATATAAAACCTGCTGAAAGAAATATATAGGGCTATAGAAGGAAAGCCAAAGTCACTATCCAGCATCCTCCACCATAGGGATGCATGGCAGGGGATGGGAAAGAAAAAATATAATACTATAGTGAAAGAAAAAAAAGGAAGAAAAACTCTACTCACATGAAAATAATTAATTAGGAGTGCCAGAGTCTCCAGAAGAGAAGAAACCAGTGAAAGAATTCTGGCACCATGACAAATCTGAATGTAGTAACACCACCAAAGAGTCACAGTAGCTCTCTAGCGCTGTTTCTTAAACATTATGAAAACTAGGAAATGACACTTAAATAATTCAAAGAAAAAAGCTCAAGGAAATCCAAGACAAGGTTCAAAATCAACACAAGTAACTTCTAAATCAATCCACAAAATGAAAAAGGAAATAAACATAAGAAGAAGAAATCAATCAGAGCTTCTGGAATTAAAAAACTCACTCAAAGAATTTCACCAATTGAAAGCTTTATAAATAAACAAAACCAAGCTGAAGAAAGAATTTTAGAGCCTGATGACTGGTCTTTTCAACTGACTCAGTCAGACAAAAATAAATAAAAAATAATTTAAAACATGAACAAAGTCTTTGAGAAATATGGAATTATACAAAGTGACCAAACCTATGAATTATTGGCATTTTTTATAGTGAAGGAGAAAAAGTAAACAACCTGAAACACATATTGAGAGAATAACTCAAGAAAATTGTCTTAATATTGCTAGAAAGGTAGACATCCAGATACAAGAAATCCAGAGAAAAACTGTGAGGTAACACAAAACAAATGTCACCAAGGCATATAGCCACCAGACTGCTCAAGATCAACACTAAAAAAATCTTACAAGCAGCTAGAGAAAAAGATGGAATCACATGCAAAGGAAACCCCCAACAGGCTAACATCAGGCTTCTCGGGAGAAACTTTATAAGCCAAGAAAGATTGGGGGCCTATTTTCAGTATTTTTATTAAAAAGAAATCCAACCAAGAATTTCATATCCGAAAAAGGAGGCAAGATGTGTGACTAGACACAGCTAGAAGGAACACCTGCCACTGTGAGACTGGAATGCTGGGAAGATTGGCACAAGGTGAACAGAAGGAAGGCACTGAGAGTGGATGGAGGAAGGATACAGATGCTGGGCTAAGAGGGAAGGAAACTGGAAACCTTGCACAGGCCTACAATGCACTAGGACTCATTCCTGGCCCCCAGTGACTCCTGGAGAAAAGGCAAGTTGAGCAGATGAGGAGTCACCCACTCTTGCTATGGACCTCTGGAATCTTGGCAGGAGATCCCACAACTTCCATGGAAAATTGAGCTGGCAGGGAGAGCCACTTAGAGGGGTGGTAGGGGTAGGCCTCCAGCCTATCCAGAACCCACAGGTTTTGATGCAGGAACATCTGCAAGGAAAAGGGCCTGTGATGCACACCTCCCAAGGCTCACCCTGTTCCTCTATGAGACTCTAGCCTTAAGGGAACTGTTAGATCTGAACAAAGCAAGGCGACCTTGTTCATAAGACAAGAACAGTCTGATCTGAGCATAGTTTTATCTACTGGCCGTTCCCTGGGCCCCAGCCTGGCCATTCCTGCGGGCAGTGTAGGCTC
Organism: Cebus imitator; assembly: GCF_001604975.1. Lineage (NCBI taxonomy): Eukaryota > Metazoa > Chordata > Mammalia > Primates > Cebidae > Cebus > Cebus imitator. Next base: position 3,248,138 of record NW_016107372.1, read on the forward strand.
AGATGCCAAATTGGGGTGCTTCCCGGGGGCCTGCATCATAGCTTCTGCAGTGGAAGACCACACCTGACCATCGGAAAGCTCCAGAAGAGCAAATCCCACTGAAACACACCACCCACCAGCACCGTCTCCCCATGGCAGCTTCCCCTGTGCCACTTTGAGGGCAAACACTCACCCATGACCACCCACCCATTGCTTTACCAGCACACATGTGTACTGGTGGACCTCACCACCTCTTCCCCAGTGTTGTATGTGGGCACCCACCACCCCACTGCACTGCCATTGCTAGTGCAAACATGCATAGAGACATAAGCATTACCTTCCCCCACCCCAAGCTGCCCCTGCCATAAGTGTGAATGCATGCAGAGATAACAGCGGCCCCACCTCCCACTGTGCAACACCACCTCCCTCCACTAATATGAACCTACATATGGAGGTGACGACCTCTGTGCCTGCCAGCGCTCTGCCCTCACACTGGCTGACACAACCACGGGTGTTAATACACTCATGGACCCCAGCAGCCCTCCTCATTCTAGCTGCTTTTTCCCTCCATGCCATCACAGCTGTCATTGTCAACGCCCATATGGGGACCAACAGCCCTGGGTTTGCCAGTGCCTCCCCCCAGCTGATGAGTGTGAACCCCACCCCACTGCCACTGCTGCTGGCATATGCAAATGAGAACAGATCCCACTGCCATCACCCAACAAAGCTCCTTGGCTGGCACCTCCCTTCAGAGTTGTGTGGCCAGTGGTCTAGGAACACCTCAACCCTTCTAGTGCAAAAGGTTCTCAATCTCAAAGTGCCAGATAACAAAGCCAGGGGCAGGATATCAGCCTCTCAGAGTTGGACCATACAGTCAGGAATGCTGAGCTGAGCATCAGTTTCCCCCAAATATCTACCAGAAATGAAGCCAGTCTACTGAACCCACCTTATACTACAATGAAACCTCCAAGGACATAAAATAAAATAAAATAAAATAAAATAAAAATCTAAAGAACAGCCACTTCAACAATTGAAATAACATCAGCCCACACAAATGGGAAATGATCAGTGCAAAAACTCTGGCAACTCATAAATCCAGTGCCTTCTTACCTCCAAATGACCACACTAGTTCCCAGGCAATGGTTGTCAATCAGGCTGAAATGGCTGAAATGACAAAAATAGAATTCAGATCATGGATAGGGACAAAGACATATGCACACATATGTTCACTGCAGTACTACTCAGAATAGCAAAGACATGGAATCAATCCAGATGCCCGTCAACATTGAATTGGATACAGAAAATGTGTTACATAAACACGTGGACTACTACACAGTCATAAACAAGAGTGAAATTGTGTTCTTTGCAGCAACATAGATGTAGCTGGAGGCCCTGATCTTAAGAGAATTAACACAGAAACAGAAAACCAAATACTTCCCATTTTCTCTTATAAGTGAGAGCTAAACATCGGATCCTCATGGACATAAAGATGGCCAGAAGAGATACTTGGGACTACTGGGCAGAAAAAGAAGGATGAGAGCAAGGGTTAAAAAAGCAAACTGTTGGGTAATGGCTCACTGCCTACATGATGGGATCATTCGTATCCCAAACCACAGTGTCACACGATATACCTTTGTAACAAACCTGCATATATACTCTCTGAATCTAAAATAAATTGAAAAAGATAATTAATATTATATAATGATTTTAAAATGAATATATAGAGAATTCCAGAACAGTTTAAAAAGCACAGGTAACCCAGTAAAAAGGGGAAAAGATAGATAAGAAAATAATTGCACACAGAAAAAAAATCCTACCAGGATAAGAAAAAAGTAAAAAGATGTTTAACACCATAAGTTAAAAAGGACGTTACAACTGCAATCATGGGTCATCATTTTATGAGATACAAGTTGGTATCATTCAATTGGAAAATTTTAAGTCTAGTAAAACAAAGTTGAATAGAATTTTGAGCCACAAAATTCTATTATGCATTGCTATTAGAAGACACTATCATGACCGTGTAATTTATAGTTAAGCCAATTTTGTGTACCTCAATTCCAAACAAGTAAGAACAAGGTATAAAATGTATGGTCCCTGTAGGGGCAGTGGGTGCTTAGTCTCTAAACAGAGAAATAGAGTAAGGGATTTCAAACCGAGGACAATATGACATAATGAGGATGGTTCTTTCAGATTCTTTATGGTAATAGGACCAGCCAGCTTTTCTTCAGTGCCTGTGATGTGCCAGGCACTCTGAGAGTTGTGTCTACAGGCATTATCTCATTTAATCTTTGTTGCTTAATACATATCACTTTTTTCACTGGACAGACAAGAAAACTGAAGTTCAAAAAGTTTATTATGTCCAATAACCCAGACAAAAATGCAGCTGGGATGGCATTCGAGGGGCAGACAGAATAGCTGTGACTGTGAGACCTGTAAGCATGTAGATCAGGAGCTTCCCAGAAAGGTGTCTGAAAGGATGACAGAGGCGTTGTATTCATTACTGAGTCCCAACTGGAGACAGAAGACACTTTCAGCTGAGATTGTGACTCAAACTTAATGAAAAGAATATTGACAGAGTTGTGTGCAAGGACAAGAAAAGCAACAAGAGATGCTGAGCTTCCTCAGTGCCAGCAAGGGCAGGAAACCCTTACCACTCGTAGGCCTGAGGAGGAGGTAGGGGAGAAAACTCTAACAAAGAGTGAGCTGCCTGACAGGTGTTGGAACAGTCAGAGAGACACCACCACAGCAGAAGGCAGATGGTGCCCTCCAAGCTCTCTCGCTCCTGCACTTCCAATCTCCTGCCAGCATCTTCCATTTGCTGCCTATAGTATGAAGCAGGGAGCAGGGGATCTTGATAAGGTGGTTCTTAGGGGTCAGTCCCACTGGAGCATTGAGCAGGATCAGAATCTTGAGAACAAGGGACAGAAAATGGACAGTAAACAACACAGTCATCTTATAAAAGTTGCTCAAGACTGACCATGGTTAGGGATTTTTTATTTGATAAGTATTGTGAAAATATGTAATGTTTACCTATAAATCAATCATCAGTCCACTAAGCTTGCTCCTTCTCTCTTTTCTCTCTGTCAGACACATACACAAATCATATGATCCATTATTTGAAAATGCACAATGACACATACAGAACACGACTTTTCCCTTTTACTTTCAATTCTAACCCTGAAGAACTATAAAGCTTTTTATCTTCTTAAAAGAAAACAATATCATAATTCGATAGCGTGCAGTTAAAATGAGGAGACTAACCTCTGGCTCAATATTATTTATGTATTTTATTTTTGGGCATTATTTTATACTTTGTGAGTTAAGAATAATTGAAATCATTAGAAAATATTTTGCATCTCTAGAAAATAGCATAGTGTTTGTAAACATTATATTGAGTAGTGATAATTTACAGCAAAAGTCCTTATGGTTCCCCCTTCACTAAGCATATTCCTTCTGTATTGTATCTTCTTCTCCACCCCTGGGTGACGTCTCAGGCAGATCCTGTAGCTTTCTGATCACCTTAATAGTGGCCTCATTTTTGTGATAATTCCAACTCTCAGATATAAAAGGTGCATTTATCAATTCAAAATTTCCTTTGCACATCTAATTTGAAGCTTCTGTCCACTCACAGCTGGAAGCTGACCTGGCATGGGGACCAGTCATGGCCGAAGTGGGGCATATTGACCAAGGAGATTGGAACAGTTCAGTCTAGATGCAAGTAATAATAAACCTGGTGAAAGTTCAGTTTGTTTATTTTTTTATTATCACCATACATAGGAAATTTTAAACAATTCCATCTGTGAAACACTCCTGCCTCTGAAAAACCTTCTGTTTGTCAATCTTTTAAACAACTACTAGGGTTATTACTGTTGAGTTTTGGTAATATACCTGTGAGCTCCACATAAGTACATATTCCTTACTTTCTCTTTAATGAACATGTATTCTACATGGAAGCTAATTTGGGGAACTTTCAGCTAACAGAAAGTTTATTATTATAAAATGTGGGACGTATTAAGTAACAAAGATTAAATGAGATAATACACATACACAGCCTGTTAAACACATTCACTTCAAGAAGGAGTTAGTAAAGTTAGCAAAGCTGGAGCTTGTTAGTAAAGCTGGAGGTTGTTTTACTTTTCTGAGTTTTTTTTTAATGCGAAGTTTTAGATGAGACTAATCAGACACAAATTTGCAAACAGCCAGAATCAAATGTGAACAATGTGCAGTGATACGCTAGTCTTTAAAATTGTTCCTCATGAAGAATGCCATTGAATATGTAACAAGAAAAATTAAAGAAATGAAATTTTTATAGAGAAAAAAATCTAACCTAGAAAAGACTAACAGGAGAAAAGACAAAAGATGATGGCCTTGCCTTGCCAGAGATATCAAAAAGTCAACATTTGAATGTCTTGATCATTTTCGCAAAGAACTGAACATGTTCTAAGTCAATGAATCAAATAAACTCAATGTTACCAATCATTCAGCCATTTTCTCTGATTTCTGCAGAAGAAAGAAAATGTAGAAGTTTTTTCCAAATAAAACAGAAGTGTCTGATGAATTTTCTGGTGAAGATATTTTAGTGGAAATGTTTTAACTACAGAGATATTTGATTGCCTTTAGAATCAACTCTAAAGAAATAAAGAGATGAATAGTATTGCTATTTATGGAATTCATTATGAAATGAAATTTGTATGAATTTCTGCCAACCTCACACTTATAAGACTTCTGTTAACTATTTTTAGATCAGTCACTTGATGTGCAATAAACATTTCATAATTAAAATGATTAAAATGTGTGCTTCAACCAGGTATGATCATAGATATGCAAAGAACAATTTTAACAATTATTGACAAATTTGGATAAGATGGAGACTGTAATATTATTATTCAGTACTCCGACAGACTACTATATTAGCATAAGTTTTTATTTTAAATTATAGTAATGAGTTAAAATAATTCATTACTTTTTTCTTTTTTGCACCTTAATATTAATTTAAAATTTATTAATTTATTTAAATTTCAACTTTGATTTTAGATACGGGGTAGATGTGCAGATTTGTTACATGGGAATATTGCACCATGCTGAGGTTTGGAGTATGAATCTCGTTACCCTGGTATTGAGTATAGAACCCTATAAGTAGTTTTCTTTGCTTTGTTTTTATTTTTGCTGGCATGATTTTATGTATGAAGTTCAGTACAAGAAAATGTTCATGGTCTGCATTTATTTTCTTACTATAACAATTTTTTTCAAGATTATTACTGAAAGTATCTTTTCATATAAAATATGGTGTTAAAGAGTGATCTGGAAGATGGCTGAATAGGAAGAGCTCCGGAATGCAATCCCCAGTCAGAACAACACAGAAGGTGAGTGATCACTGCATTTCCAAATGCGTTATTAATGCCCACAGACCAGGAGATTCCCAGGCTGAAAAACACCATGAGTTTCCAGCTTGGCTGTTTCAGCTGGCGTAGCCAGTCTCTGCACAAAAACTCACACAAATCTGGGCGACCGTATCAACTGGTCCCTGGAATGCCTGGGAGACAGAGCCGCCCATTCAACTGAAAAAAAGGTGGGCTGAAATAGGGAGCCAGGTAATCTGGCTTGGCAGGTCCTACTCCCACAAAGACCAGCAATCTGAAACGCTCTGGATTGAGAGTTTCACAGCAAACTCAGCTGGGCCAGGGACAGTCCAGCTGTATGGAGAGAAGGGCATCCACCACTACTGAGCCAGTCCACCACTCCCGAGGCAGTCCACCATTACTGAGGCAATCTGCAATTACTGAGGCAATCTGCCATTACTGAGGCAGTCCACTATTATTGAGGCAGACTGTCATTACCCAGGCAGTTCTAACTATACTTCTATAAACAAAACCATAAGGGAGTTCACACAGCAGCTGGGCAGAGCCCACAGCAGCTCAACAATGCGTCTGCTGGCAGACTGTGACTAGGCTACCTCCTTGCTTGGCAGGGCATCTCTGAAAAGAGGCAGCAGCACATCAGGAACTTATAAATAAAGCCCCGCCTTTCCAGGACAGACCACCTGGGAAAAAAAGGTGTTTATGAGTTCCACAGCAGCAGACTTAAAAGTACCTGCCCAGCAGCTCTGAATGGAACAATGGAGCTGCCAGCTCAGCACTTGAGCTCCTATAAAGGACTGACTGTCTCCTCAAGCAGCTCCCTGGCCCCTGTATATCCAAAGAGACACTTCATAAAAGGAGAGCTCAGGCTGACATCTGGCAGATATACTTCCGGGATGAACATAACCAAGGAAGAAACTGGCAGCAACCCTTACTGTTCTGCAGCTGCTGCAGGTGATCCCCAGGCAAGCAGGGTCTAGAGTGGACCTCCAGCAGTCCTACAGCAGAGGGGCCTGACTGTTACAAAGAAAACTAAAAAACAGAAAGAAATAACTTCATTATCAACAAAAAGGACATCCACTCAGAGACCCCATCCAAAAGTCACCAACTACAAAGACCACAAGTAGATAAATCCACAAAGATGAGAAGGAACCGGCACAAAAAGGATGAAAACACCCAAAGCCAGGATGCCTCTTCTCCTCCAAGGGATCACAACTCCTCACCAGCAAGGGAAAAAAGTGGATGGAGAATGAGTCTGATGAATTGACAGAAACAAAAGAACATGTTCTAAACCAATGCAAAGAAACTAAAAGCCTTGAAAAAAGATTTGATGAAATGCTAACGAGAATAAACAATTTAGAGAGGAATATAAATGAATTGATGGAGCTGAAAAACACAAGAACTTCGTGAAGCATACACAAATTTCAATAGCCGAATTGACCAAGCAGAAGAAAGGATATCAGAGATTGAAGATCAACTCAATGAAATAAAATGAGAAGGCAAGATTAGAGAAAAAAGAGTAAAAAGAAATGAACAAAGCCTGCGAGAAATATGGGATTATGTGAAAAGACCTAATCTACATGTGATAGGTGTACCTGAATGTGACGGAGAGAATGAATCCAAGCTGGAAAACACTCTTCAGGATATTATCCCGGAGAACTTCCCCAACCTAGTGAGGTAGGCCAATATTCGAGTCCAGGAAATACAGAGAACAAAGATATTCCTCAAGAAGAGCAACCCCAAGGCACATAATCATCAGATTCACCAGGGTTGAAATGAAGGAAAAAATGCTAAGGGCAGCTGGAGAGAAAGATTGGGTTACCCACAAAGGGAAGCCCATCAGACACACAGTGAATCTCTTGGCAGAAACCCTACAAGCCAGAAGAGAGTGGGGGCCAGCATTCAACATCCTTAAAGAAAAGAACTTTCAACCTAGAATTTCATATCCAGCCAAACTAAGCTTCATAAGCAAAGGAGAAATAAAATCCTTTATGAACAAGCAATTGCTGAGAGATTTTGTCACCACCAGGCCTGCCCTATAAGAGCTTCTGAAAGAAGCACTAACCAGAGAAAGGAATAACCAGTACCAACCACTCCAAAAATGTACCAAATGGTAAAGAGCATTGACACAATGAAGAAACTGTGTCAAGTAAGGGCAAAACAACCAGCTAGCATCAAAATGGTAGGATCAGAATCACACATAACAATATTAACCTTAAATGTAAATGGACTAAATGCCCCAATCAAAATATACAGACTGGCAAATTGGATAAAAAGCCAAAACCCATCAGTGTGCTGTATCCAGGAAACACATCTCACATGCAAACACCCACATATGCTCAAAATAAAGGGATGGAGGAAGATTTACCAAGAGAATGGAGAACAAAAAAAAGCAGGAGTCACAATCCTAGTCTCTGATAAAATAGACTTTAAACCAACAAAGATCAAAAGAGACAAAGAAAGACATTACATAATGGTAAAAGGATCAATGCAATAAGAAGAGCTAATGATCCTAAATATATACACCCCCCATACAGGAGCACCCAGATACATAAAGCAAGTTCTTAACAACCTATAAGGAGACTTAGACTCCCACACAATAATAGTGGGAGACTTTAACACTCCACTGTCACTATTAGACAGATCAATGAGACAGAAAATTAACAAGGATATCCAGGACTTGAACTCAGACCTGGACCAAGCAAACCTAAAAGACATCTACAGAACTCTCCACCCCAAATCCACAGAATATACATTATTCTCAGCACCACGTCACACCTACTCTAAAATTGACCACATAACTGGAAGTAAATCACTCCTCAGCAAATGCAAAAGAGTGGAAATCATAACAGTCTCTTAGACCACAGTGCAATAAAATTAGAACTCAGCATTAAGAAACTAACTCAGAACCACACAACTTCATGGAAACTGAACAACTGGCTCTTGAATGTTGACTGGATAAACAATGAAATGAAGGCAGAAATAAAGATGTTCATCAAAACCAACGAGAATGAAGACATAATGAACCGGAATCTCTGGGACACATTTAAAGCAGTGTCTAGAGGAAAATGTATAGCAGTAAATGCCCACATGAGAAGCAAGGAAAGATCTAAAATTGACACCCTATCATCAAAATTGAAAGAGCTAGAGGAGCAAGATCAAAAAAACTCAAAAGCTAGCAGAAGACAGGAGACAACTAAGATCAGAGCAGAACTGAAGGAGATAGAGATACAAAAAAAAACCCTTCAAAAAATCAATAAATCCAGGAGCTGGCTTTTTGAAAAGATCAACAAATAAACAGACCACTAGCCAGATTAATAAAAAGGAAAAGAGAGAAGAATCAAATAAATGCAATAAAAAATGATTATCAGTGGTGAGGATATCACCACCAATTCCATGGAAATACAAATTACTGTCAGAGATTACTACAAACAACTCTACACACATAAACCAGTAAACCCAGAAGAAATGGATACATTCCTAGACACTTGCACTCTCCCAAGCCTAAATCAGGAAGAAGTCAAAACCCTGAATAGACCAATAACAAGGGCAGAAATTGAGGCAGCAATTTATAGCCTACCAACAAAAAAAGCCCAGGTCCAGAGGGGTTCACAGCCAAATTCTACTAGACATACAAAGAAGAGCTGGTACCATTCCTTCTGAAACTATTCCAAACAATCCAAAAAGAGGGAATCCTACCCAAATCATTTTATGAGACCAACATCATCCTGATACCAAAACCTGGCAGAGACTCAACACGAAAAGAAAACTTCAGGCCAATATCCATGATGAACATAGATGCAAAAATCTTCAATAAAATGCTGGCAAACCGACTGCAACAGCACATCAAAAAGCTTATCCATCTCATTCAAGTAGGCTTCATCCTAGAGTTGCAGGGCTGGTTCAACATATGCAAGTCTATAAACATAATCCACCACATAAACAGAACCAAAGACAAAAACCACATGATTATGTCAACAGATGCAGAGAAGACCTTCGACAAAATTCAACAGCGCTTTATGCTAAAACTCTCAATAAACTAGATATCAAGGGATGTTTCTCAAAATAATAAAAGCTATTTACGACAAACCCACAGTCAATATCATACTAAATGGGCAAAAAGTGGAAGCATTCCCTTTGAAATTTGGCACTAGACAAGGATGCCCTCTCTCAACACTCCTTTTCAACATAGTATTGGAAATTCTAAACAGAGCAATTAGGCAAGAAAAAGACCTAAAACGTACTCAATTATGAAAGGAGAAAGTCAAATTGTCTCTATTTGCAGACGACATGATTGTATATCTAGAAGATCCCATTGTCTCAGCCCAAAATCTCCTGAAACTGATAAGCAACTTCAGCAAAGTCTCAGGATATGTAATCAATGTGCAGAAATCACAAGCATTCCTATACACCAAAAACAAACTTAAAGAGAGCCAAATTAAGAAAGAACTGCCATTCACAATTGATACAAAGAGAATAAAAAACCTAGGAACACAACTAACAAAGGATGTAAAGGACCTCCTCAAGGAGAACTACAAATCACTGCTCAACGAAATAAGAGAGGACACAAACAGATAGAAAAACATGCCATGCTCATGGTTAGGAAGAATCAATATTGTGAAAATGGCCATACTGCCCAAAGTAATTTATAGATTCAATGCTATCACCATCCAGCTACCTCTTCACAGAACTGGAAAAAAAACAACTTAAACTTCACATGGAACCAAAAGAGAGCCCGCATAGCCAAGACAATTCTAAGCAAAAAGAACAAAGCTGGAGGCATCATGCTACCTTGCTTCAAACTATACTACAAGCCTACAGTAATCAAAACAGCATGGTACTGGTACCAAAACAGAGATATAGACCAATGGAACAGAACAGAGGCTTCAGAGGCAACGCCACACATCTACCACCATCTGATCTTTGACAAACCTCACAAAAACAAGCAATGGGGAAAGGATTCCCTATTTAATAAACAGTGTTGGGAAAACTGGCTAGCCATATGCAGAAAGCAGAAACTGGACCCCTTCCTGACATCTTACACTAAAATTAGCTCCAGATGGATTAAAGACTTAAACATAAGACCTAATACCATAAAAACCCTAGAAGAAAATCTAGGAAAAATCATTCAGGACATAGGTATAGGCAAGGACTTCATGACTAAAGCACCAAAAGCATTGACAACCAAAGGCAAAATAGACAAATGGGACCTAATTAAACTCTTCTGCACAGCAAAAGAAGTGAAATGGCAACCAACAGAAGGGGAAAAAATTTTTGCAATCTACCCATTTGACAAAGGTCTAATATCCAGAATCTACAAAGAACTAAAACAGATTTACAAGAAAAAAACAAACAAACCCATTCAAAAGTGGGCAAAGGACATGAACAGACACTTTTGAAAAGAAGATATATATGAGGCCAACAACATAAAAAAATGCTTATGTTCACTGGTCATTAGAGAAATGCAAATCAAAACCACATTGAGATATCATCTCATGCCAGTTAGAATGGCAATCATTAAAAAATGTGGAGACAACAAATGCTGGAGAGGATGTGGAGAAAGAGGAACACTTTTACACTGTTAGTGGGAGTGTAAATTAGTTCAACCATTGTGGAAGACAGTGTGGTGATTCGTCAAGGACCTAGAAATAGAAATTCCATTTGACCCAGCAATCCCATTACTGGGTATATATCCAAAGGATTATAAATTGTTCTATTATAAAGACACATACGCACGTATGTTCATTGCAGCACTGTTTACAATATCAAAGACCTGGAACCAACCCAGATGCCCATCGATGATAGACTGGACAAGGAAAATGTGGCACATATATGCACATATATATATGGATACTATGCAGCCATAAAAAATGGTAAGTTCATGCCCTTTGTAGGGACATGGATGAATCTGGAAACCATCATTCTCAGCAAACTGACCCAAGAACAAAAAATCAAACACCACATGTTCTCACTCACAGGAAGATGTTGAACAATGAGAACACATGGACACAGGGAGGGGAGCATCACACACCGGGGTCTGTTGGGGGGTACTAGGGGAGGGACAGCATTGGGTAGGGAGGTTGGAGAGGGATAACGTGGTGAGAAATGCCAGACATAGGTGACGGGGGGATGGAGGCAGCAAACCATACTGCCGTGTATGTACCTATGCAACAATCCTGCATGTTCTGCACATGTACCCCAGAACCTAAAGTGCAATTTTATATATATATATATATATATATATATATATATATATGTATATATATATATATATACATACATACACACACACACACACGCATGTATATATACATAAATATGTATATACATATATGTATATAGATATCTATGTATATATATAAAGAGTGTTCTGGTTCAGGTGTCAATATGCTACTTACATCACAAACAGGTGTATGTACTTTTGTGAATAATTTCTTCTCCCTCTATCTTTATTCTTTAGTTCTTCTACTTCTATCTCCTCCAAAGTATGAGAAAGAGGAGCTCCTTTTCTGCTTATTTGTCCAGATGTTAGAGTCTATGCTGAATGCTCGATTTTCCTTTGGGAAAAGGTCTTGAAAGTCTTGCTTTTTCAGGGGCTCCAGGATTGCGTTTCCTTGGGAATCTCTTTAGACATTCTCCCCTGTATAATTCCTTGACGTGGCTGATACACTATTCTGTCATTCCCCCACCTGAGTTCCTGTTATTTGGAAATACACTCCATGGCCTTCCATGCTGAGTTCTCCTTATGCTGTCAGACCATCCTCTTGGGGAAGGAAAAAGTTGTGTTTTATTGTGTCCACTGGACCCATGGGAAACCCATGAATCCTATCCATCTCAAACAACATGATCAAAGGCTGAGTATTGTTTCCTGTTCTACTTGTCCTGCTTATGGAATGCTGCAGAGCAGCCGAGCAGCAGAGACCTGTATTGATCTTTATGCCCATTCCAACTCCAGGATGTGCCTATGAGGCACTCCCAAAACTCCACACACACAACATTCTGCCCATGGCAGCCCCAAATGGGCTGATTTTCTGCAGCACAAGCTTCTAGTCATAGTGTATGTAATGCCACTTTCCCATGCTTGCTCACAATGTCAGTCTTTCTCTGTGGTTTTCTTGAGGTTCACTCCCTAGGCTGTGTGTTCTCCAGTGGTTAGCTCTACTGGTTAGGCCAGTTGGATGGTGAAGTTCTCAGAGTTACTTTGTTTAACTCTTAGTATACTGTAAGGTGAGCTCTTATATGCTACCTTTTGCATGTAAAAGAATTTCTCACCTGATTTTATTTAGTTTGGGTACATTAGATCTCAGTAGAGAGGACTCCTTGGAATGGGAGTGGTAGTAACTGTCAGGCAGGTATGGATTCAGGAGAGCTTTTAGAATTTTTAGGCAAGAATATAGGGAGCTCCAGTTTTGTGATTTCTGTTTTCTCTTTGAAATAATAGATGAGATTGTCTGTCTCTACAAAAAGAGATGGGAAGAAGTAGTAGATTTAAAGGAAATAGAGAAATATTGAAAAAAGGTTTTTGTAAAGATGTGTAACAACTGGGAAAGCAAGTTAATATGGAAGAACACATCAAATTATACACACTATTGAGCCCCTGCTCTCTGTGCAAAATGGTACCAAAACAGGAGGGAGTGCACAGGCTGGAGGGCTGACCAAGATCAACTTCGGTTACCCAATAATATAACCTTAGATAGGTTAAGTGTGTGTTTAGATGCGTGGGATTCTTTAGATTGTTAACTCAAATTATCCACAGACACTACTGCTTTTTTCTTTTTTGAGACAGTGTCTCTGTCGCCCAGGCTAGGGTGCAGTAGCTCAATCACAGCTCACTGCAACCTCTGTCTTCCAGATCCAAGTGATTCTCCTGCTGCAGCCTCCCAAATAGCTGGAATTACAGGCACACACCACCACATCTCACTAACTTTCATATTTTTAGTAGAGACGATGTCTCACCATGTTTGCCAAGCTAGTCTCAAACTCCTGGCCTCAAGTGATCCACCTCTCTCAGTCTGTCAAAGTGCTGAGATTACAAGTGTGAGCCATCACACCTGGCTGACACTACGTTTTTGAAATTAGAAAGATGGAAAAGAAGATACTAAGAATCAGAAAATGAAGATATACTGCTAATTTTCAATAACACAAGCATCCTATTTCTTTCAATAATGATTTTTAGACCTCTTTCTCTCTATATGTGTTTATTTTTATGTGTATATATTTACATGTTTATACATTTACACATGTGATGTATACATACATTTATGTGTGTGTGTGTGTATATAAATATATATGTATACATATCCATGGTTTTCCTACACTGCGTTTAAAGGTTAAAGCTATCACTATGACATTGGTTTAGGCAATGATTTTTTTTTTTTTTTGGATATGATCCCAAAAGCACAGGTAACAAAAGCAAAACTAGACAAATGGAATTACATCAAACTAAAATGCTTCTTCACAATGAAGGAAGCAATCAACAGAGTGAAGAGAAAACTTAAAGAATGGGAGACAATGTCTTCAAACTATACCTCTGATAAGGAGGTAATACCCAAAATATATAAGGAATACAAACAATTCAACAGCAAGAAAACAACCCAATTTTTAAAATGGGCAAAGTACCTGAATAGACATTTTTCAAAAGATGACATACAAATGGCCGATATGAAAAAACACTCAATATCACTAATCATCAAGGAAATGCAAATCAAAACCATAATGAGACATTGTTTCACCCTGTTAGAACGGCTACTATCAAAAAGATAAAAGATAACAAGTGCTGGAGAGGATGTAAAGAAAAGGGATGCCTGGCACACTGTTGACGGAAATGTACATCAGTATAGCCATTGTCAACAATAGTACAGAGGTTCCTCAAAAAGTTACAAATAGGCCAGGCATGGTAGCTCACGCCTGCAATTCCATCACTTTGGAAGGAGGCGGCAAGCATATCACCTGACGTCAGGGGTTTGAGACCAGCCTGGCTAACATGGTGAAACTTCATCTCTACTGAAAATACAAAATTTAGCTGGGTGTGGTGGCAGGTGCCTGTAATCCCAGCTGTTCAGGAGGCAGAGGCTGGAGAATTGCTTAAAGCAGGGCAGCAGAGGTTGCAGTGAGCTGAGATTATGCACTGCACCCCAGCATGGGTGGCAGAGCATGGCTCTGCCTCAAAAAAAAAAAAAAAAATTACATGCAGATCTAAGATGTGATTTACAATCCTACTAAGGAATATATATCCAAAATAAATGAAATAAGTATGAAAAAAGAGATCTGTACTGCCATGTTTATTGCTGCATTATTCGCAACAGCCAAGACGCAGAATCAACCTAAGTGTCCATCGGTAAATAAATGCATAAAGAAAATGTGGTTTGTATACACAATAGAATACTATACTGCCTTTAAAAAAGGGGGAAAATCCTGTCGTTTAGGACAACATGGATAAACCTGGAGGATATTATGTTAAGTGAAGGAAGCCTGGTACAGAAAGACATACTGTGTGATCTCACTTACATGTGCCAATAGCTGATCTCATGGAAGCAGAGAGAAGAATGGGGGTTACCAGGGATTATGGTGGTTTGGGTGGTTGAAAGCAGAGTTTGGGAAGATGATTCTGATAGAAAACAAAATTTCAGTTAGGAGGAATAAATTCAAGAGATCTATTTTACAGCACGGTGACTATAATTAATAATGTATTTTTTTTAATGCTAAGAGTCAATGTAACATGTTTTCACCACAAAAATAACTATAGAAAGTAATGCATATGTTAATTAACTAGATTAAATCGCTCTACAATGTGTATACACTTCAAAACAATATGTCACATATGATAAATACATACAATTGTATCTGCAAATTAAATAAGTAAATAAATAAAAGTTAAAGCTTTCAATAGAGCCTATCACATAGCTTCAAAACAATAAGTTAAATATATCTGGGGTAGATAATTAGAAGGAAAAGTTCTATTTTTTTCAAGTTGCAATGATCAATTTTCAAATAGACCTTTGTCCCTACTGCCTCAGAGGTATTTACAGAAAACATCATGATCTCTCCTTAAATATAGCACATTGCTTCTTCTATTTTTAGTCTCCTAATTCTCTTTCCAATTGCTCAGTCCACAGCTTGACATATCTTTGGAAATGATTTCTTGGAGGGCATAGTGTATTTTATGAAAGAGCAAAAAGGCCTTTTAGTTTCATGCTTCATGTGTGAATTTTCCATACCCAGTTTGAGACTGTAACAGTCATTTTCTGTGCTGTGTTGTGAATGCTCATGACAGTCAATGTTTTCCTCATTTGCTTTTCATCAACATCCAGCTCTGCATATTTTCAAAAACAGAAATTTGTTACTTTCACACAGAGGGAAGGACACACTGAACTTTCAAGTTTCTTCCTCAACGGATACATACTACTATTATAGAAATGCTCTTTGTTTCTGGTTGACTTCCTTTGGTTTGCAGAAAATTTTTCTTTATGAATCATCTAATATGACTTGCACATTACTTTTGTTTGACATCTCTTGTAAAGGGCTGTAATTCCCATTTTCACAGAGGAATAATTGGCTGAACAGTTTCCTAATTGTGGGTCATCATTTATATTCTAAACCCCCTGCCTACAGGTATACTTTCATTTATATTTGGCAGAAATATCATCCCAACTACCTGTGGTTTCCCCTTCTAAAATTGCACGTAATGTGTGTCTTCAAACAGAAAAAGATAAAAACAAGAAAGCTCACCTTCCTTTGAGCAATAAATAACCAGAAGTTTATTCAGATAAAAGAGATGCTTTGCCTGATTGATACTATGTGAAAGAGTGAGAAACTAAGAAAGAAGGAAACCAGAAATGTAGCATGCACCCAGAAAAGGTTAATGAAGGCATTGCTTGCCTGGAAGCATTTAGGATAAAAATGGCATCCTGCTCTTCTACTAGATTGACTTGCCACATCTATCCAATGGGCTCTGGGGGAAGAGGGCCTGGCTGATGGGCAGTTTGAAAGGGAAGTGCCAGGGTGAAATTGGGTCAGCCTGGCTGCACTGAGTCAACCACTCCATGGTTCCGTAGTGTCCCCATAAACCTACATTCAAGGATTGAGATCAAGTCTAAGTGAATGTGGTGAAAAGCCTCAAAGATTAAAATCTGTTTTCAAAGTTTTATACATTGATTTGAGATATGGTTAGATGGGTGTACACATTTGTTGAAACTCATGGCATTGCACCCTTTAAAGGAATGATTTTTATTATTTATGTATTAGACCTTAATAAAGGTAATTTCAAATTTTAATTTAATTTAACTTTAATTTAAAAACCTTTAGCTATAAAGATGACAAATTATTAAGGACATGCTTTGATACAATGTTATTTTATAAATTTTTATAATGATATCAGTTTACCTTTAAAATGCAAAAGTTATTTTAAAAAACTATGTCTGAAAAAATTATGTTCTTGAAATAACTTCTGTAAGTAATATAATTACCTTTTCTGGTAATTAAAATAACTAATATCAACAAGGTGAAGAATAACTCCACAGAACAGGAGAAAATATGTGAAGCTACCTATCTGACAAGGGATTAATAATCAGAATATATAAGGAGCTCAAACAACTCAGAAGGTAAAGAAACAAATAATCTGATTTAAAAACAGCCAAAAGATCTGAATGGACATTTCTCAAAAGAGGACCTACAGAGGGCAACAGGTATGTAAAAAACTATTCCACATCACTAATCACCAGGCAAATGCAAATCAAAACTACAATAATATATTGTCTCATCCCAGTTAGATTGGCTATTACTGAAAAGACAAATGCTGGCAAGGATGTGAAGAAAGGAAAATTCTTAAATGCTGTGTGAATGTAAATTAATACAGCCACCATGGAAAACAGTACAGAAGTTTCTCAAAAATCTAACCATAGAACTACCATAGGATCTAGCAATACAACTGCTATGTACATATCCGAATGAAGTAAATCCAGTATATAGATGAGATAGCTGCACTCCTATGCTTATTGCAGCTCTGTTTACAATAGGAAAGACTCAGAGTGAACCTTTGTCCATCAACACATGAAAGGATTCAGAAAATATGGTACATATACACAATAGAATATCATTCAGTCATAGAAAAAATCAAATTCTATCATTTGCAACAGCATAGATGGAACTGGAAGACATCAAGTGAGGTAAACCAAACATGGAAAGACAAATATGTTCTCATTTATATGTGGAAGCTGAAAAAAACACAAAATTGAACTCATGGATATAGACAGTAGAATGCAAGTTACCAGAGGCCTAGAAAGGTAGTGAGAAGGTAAGGGATTAAGAGGTGAACCGGGCATAGGGGCTCACACCTGTAATACCAGCACTGTGGGAGGCTGAGGTGGGCAGATCACTTGAGATCAGAAGCTCAAGACCAGCCTGGCCAACATGGTATGAGGCCATCTTTACTAAAAATACAAAAATTAGCCAGGTGTGGTAGTGGTTACCTGTAATCCCAACTACTTGGAAAGCTAAGGCAGGAGAATTGCTTGAACCCAGGAGGCGGAGGTTGCAGTGAGCCAAGATCATGCCACTGCACTCCAGCCTGGGTAACAGTGTGAGAGTCCATCTTAAAA
>NW_016107372.1:3267158-3287333 GCF_001604975.1 Cebus imitator
CACACATATACACACAGAGAAACTTATTTTTGGTGTACTTTTTAAGTATTACTGAAGAACACGAACAGAGACAAGAAAAGTTACCTGGAAAATTATTAGTAAATTATTATCTTAATGGCTTTATGATACCTCAGGATCTCTTCAAATCTCAAATTAATATTGTCACTAGGTATTTTGTTTGGTTTTACAAATACATCTCTAGAAGTTATCTTTCATTTCCATTAGAAAACAAATATGTACATCCTTTCCTAGAAAAGAAGTAAGAAGAACCTCTGCAAACCAGAGTAATGTTTCTTTCTTATTAAAGTTGTCCAAATGTTGAGGATTCTGGCCTAGGAGTGAGAACTGAGCATTGTCACTTCATAACTGAAGCCACTGCTGCTCTCAAAGTCCAGTGCAACCTGGACAGTGGATTTGAAGAATGGTTTCCTTGATGCTGCCCGCTGGGTTTCTGACAAGGGATGTGCCTAGTTCTTGAAGCCTCCCACTCACGATAACAAAATTCCAGGAGTCCATAAGTTCCTGTATTTAGTGATTTTACATAAACCTTTCACAGACTTGCAAAAGTATCACAATCACTTTAAACACAGCATCCAGGCCAAGCACTCATGCTCTATTATTTGGGGCAGCCAATTACTAGACCTGGCTATGCATGTCCAGTAGGCGTTACAGTGCTACACTTACTTTGTTTGTTTTGTTTTGTTTTTTTAATTGTACTTTAGGTTCTGGGGTACATGTGCAGATCATGCAGGATTTTTTGCATAGGTAAATACATGGCAAGGTGGTTTGCTGTCTTCATCCCCCCATCACCTGTATCTGGTATTTCTCCCCTCATTATCCCTCCCCCTCCACTTCCCACTGCCCCTCCCCTAATCCCCCCCAACTGACCACAGTGTGTGATGCTCCCCTCCCTGTGTCCCTGTGTTCTCATTGTTCAACAGCCATCTATGAGTGATAACATATGGTGTTTGGTTTTCTGTTCTTGTGTCAGTTTGCTGAGAATGATGGCTTCCAGATTCATCCATGTCCCTAGGAAGGACACGAGCTCTTCATTTTTTATGGCTGCATAGTATTCCATGGTGTATATGTGCCACATTTTCTTTATCCAGTCCATCATTTTAAAAACATTTTCTGAAGTTGCTATGTCTTTTCAACATTTGCAAAAGCTGACCTGTTTCCCCACATCTCTTCACCACATAATATGATTTAAAGAAACCCCTTAGTTACATCCACCTTTAAAAAATGTATAAAATTGTACATTAAAGTTTGCACCATATCAATCAAATGCTATGTCTATAAACCAGTGAAAACATTCGTTCATTTCTTCTCCTATTTTCTTATGTAAACTAAAAAATATTCCTATCAAGAAACAATCTTGAAGGCCTGCCCATGCCTAGCTGTGACAGGAACAAGACTGCCTATGTGGAGTGCAAATGTTTGCATGCTGGTCTCTTAACTATTGACTGCAAAGTAAAAAGCTTTACCACTGTCGGTCCAATAGACTACCATCTGTGTGGAAAGCTATGTATATTGTTCAGCAGGGTGTTCCTGATACAGCCTATTCATGTCGTCACAAATGTTAGAAATATCTCAGACAGCTATTGAAAATCAGAAACTGTATTCAAGGTGAAGAAGTATTCTTTAATCTAGGATCCACCTGCCTCATGGAAATCTCCCTCCTGTGTCTTCTTCTTGTTCTTTAGCCACAAAAGATGGTTTGATACCCTGGTGTTTATTTCTTTGCCAGAAAAGAATCTAAATCCAGGAATTAACTGGTTGTTCTCTGAAGCAAAACTGGGTTGTGAGTTGAAGAAAGAAAGTAGTTTACAAAGATGCTAGAGCTAACATTTGCCATTGTAGTCCCAAACAGAAACACTGGGCTTTGTGATCTTCCATGGGTGAGTCTGCATGTCTTCAGTAAACACAAAAGCCTTAGTTAAAATGCTCCCCAGTCAATGATTAAGCTAGCAAGAGTTTCCTCTTAAGCAAATTAGAGCAGCTTCTCCAGACCTCTATTGCCATGTAACTCTTCTGCTTACAGGGATTAACTTTTGCATCTTATAAATAATTCTGGCATGATTAGTCAGAGGATGCTTCAAGGTGTCATGTGTGGTGATTCGCAAGCACCGTTTACTTAAGGTCTGCTATCCACACCTCCCCTGGCCCCAACAAAAGACATCATGGGAAAAATGAATCCTTCTTGGCCACAAGACAATCCCCTGGGAGAAAATTTGATTTGGTTAAATGTTCATGAAGCTGAAAATTTCACAAAATGAAAAGCTTTTTACAAATTAGGCTGGAAATCTTTCAGTGACAGGATATTTGGAAAGTTTCTTACACTTCCAGATTTGAAGGAATTGGGAAAATCTGCGAAGGCAGCTGCTAAGTTCATGCAACACTTATAAGAACAGCATATTCTACTCTTTCCTTCCTTCTGGAATCCAAGCATGCTTACAGCTCACTATATGAATTTTAGAGTGGGTAATACATCCTTTTACAGAGAGTGTTAGAGAATAATGTCTTCACTCAGGGTTCCACTGTGAAGACTTGAACTGTTTTATAGATAACATCTCACTAATTTTCTTCGAATAGGAAAGCATCTAGAGGAATTTGAGAGTAGTAACTATCATACTAATTGTGGTGAAATGGGGGGAAGTTAAGGAATCTCTATTGTGCTGATGTCCCCTGAAACTCAAGTTTTCTCCAGGCCCTTTCTAGTCTGTTCTTCCTGTGCTGGGCAGTCTAAGGTAATCCCAGTCCCACCTTTTAACTCCCAGAAATGCTTAAAAATTGTTTCAGATCATCTTAATGTCTTTGACTCCTTTACTATACAATTTGTTGTCATGGAAACAGCACTAGACTTAAAGGAAAAAGGCCGATTTTCCTCTCCCTATCATTTGCCAGGTGTGCAGTTCACAAAACTGCTCTAATATTCCATTTTGTCATTTATTCATTTGTTAATTAATTTAGTAAGCAAATATTCATTGAGTATTTACTCCAGGCCAGGTACGGTGCTAGACACTAATGATAAAATGGTGACCCTAACAAATTGTTTAGCCAAGGTGATCATCACTGATTCTTTTATACCATCCCATATACTCAACTCTCTCCTCCATTGCAAAGCGGAGTTGATTCCCCTTCCCTTGAAACTGGGTAGGCTTTGTGACTGCTTGACCGATAGAATATAATAGCTCTGGTGCTAGATCCAATGTTCAGGCTGCAAAAGCGTGGTGGCTTCCAGTTTCTGTCTCCTGGAGCATCTGTTTATGGAATCCCGAGTCCACCATGTAAGAAATCCAACTACCCTGAGGCTACCATATATGAGGAAACCCAGAGCCAGCCATATGGAAAATCCATGGGAAGAAATAAAGGGAGAGATGGAGAGATGGGTCGGGGGAAGCTTGATCAGTCCCTGACTTCTTCACATAATCTGATGCTGGGGCTGGAACAGTATCTAAATCATTTTAAGTGAGAAGGTAACAAAATCAAGGTTACTCTTTATCAAAAGACATACCGCCTCAACAGAGATGTTGCTTGCTAAAGTGTTATAATATGCACAAGCATTTTTGTAAAGCCAAAGGCATTATTAAAATGTAAAACATTATAATTAGTTACTACAAAAATGTGTTAGTGAGCTCACAAAGAAAAAGCCAGATTTTAAAACACAGAGGTAAGTAGTACATTTTCAAAAAATATTTTAAATGAGGCAAAAACTCAGTAATTGTCTACCAATAAGATCAGTACTCTGATGGCGTATACAGTGAAAATGTATTACAGGCAAAGTAAAGTAAAACTACAGGTAAAAGCAGTTCTTTCGTGACACATTCTCTTTGATATGCTATGGCCAAACGCACAAGGAGCTTGAGGTCAGAAATTGTGACTTGGTATGCCAATTCTGTCCATAAGTAGCTATATGAACTTGGTCCAGTCTTTGAACTCTAAAGGCTTCAGTTTCTTACCTGAAAATTAGGAGATCACAGTAATTGGGGTTTTTTTCCAGCTCTTTAATTCAAATTGCCTTTGTCTATTGTCTATGGAATTATTACATGTGTAAAGACATGTGAATATATGAAAAGAAAGCTCCTGTATTACCTTTTTAGATTTTTTGACAAATTGTAAGCCAAGCTAATATATTCATGACGTTCTTTACACAGATATCTCACTCATAAACTCTGTTTTTTCAAAGACTGTTTAAACAGATTGTGTTTGGCAAAGTCAGTAGGTACTTTGTTCTTTAATTTTCTAACACTAACTTAACAACTGATAACTCTGAGTTTTACCAGAATAAAATGTTAATACATTCTGTAAAAGGCTGGTGAGTTCAACTGAAAGTAATTCACTGTCAGTTTCTGGGCTTACCCCCAAAAAGGACCTTAAAATGATTTTTGTTTTATATCTACTTATATGCAAGTCCCATTCATCCTTTTTAGGGGTCTTTTCCTGAAGGAAGATGAGCGTTATCAAGCTACATTATTTAGCTCAAGGTTTTATATGTTTATAATGTCCTCAGTCTAGGTAAAATTTCAGGCTTACCTAGATCCATTTGACATTGGAGTTTACATGAATATGTATGAATAAATAGAAATGAATTTCTGCAGCACCTGCTGTATTGGATTCTCCTTGCTAGATGAAAGTATGATACACTTGAACAACACTCAGTTTCTGCCACTGTTCACTTAGAAATCAAAACATTTATGCAAATAAGTACACTGTAAGTCTGAGAGTATTATGTCATGAAAAGAATGAAGTGGACTTCCTGGCATGATTGCATGCTAATGATAGACTTCCAGACCCCAACTCCATTGCACAGGCTCTGAGAAACACCTTTAGTTTAAAACAGATGAGATCAATTTGAAGGAAGTCATCAAGCAGGTAAAGTAGTACATTGAGGTGGTAAAAAGCATAAGCTTTGGATTCAAATGCAACTGGGTTAGTTCTACAACTTAGTAGCCCTGATAATAATGCCAATTTATATAAATGTTCTATATTTGGTTCTATATCTGTAAAATAAGGACAACATATACCTTCCTCATTGAACTGCTGGGATGTAGCTTTATTGAGAAAAGATATACATTAGGGTGATTATAATGGCTGCAACATAGTAAATACTGAATGAATATTGCCTGTAAGAATAATGATATTGATAGAAGTTCTAAACGATGAAAAGTAGCATAGGCTGATGTCTGTGGACCAGTTGTAGCATTGCACACAGACAATCACTCAATCACTATTCACTTGTATTAGACAATACGTAAGTATGCTATACAGGCAAAAGCAAAGCCTGTGTTGATTGGGTAGAAGCAGTATTTCACCAGTAGATTATGACAGCCAATATTGTACTCCAGGGTTACCACTATACTGATTTGGTAAAATTTTTCTTTTACTCTTTGGAGAACTAGTTCACCTTTCTCTGATATCCAGTACCTTCACACATTAACTCTCCTTTTCTCCAATTAAAGCTTACTGTCCAGTATCAAATTAAGAATATGCATAAATTAAGAATATGTATAAAGAGTTTCTAACATATTATAGAGTTATCTTCCCACAAACATACCCATTTTAAAAGATCCCAAAACTCTAAGGGAAATGAGCAAATTTCTTGTAGGCACCAGGTGTTAAGTAAGCAAAAGAACTTTCAATGCTTAAAGGTAGACAGATGCTTCCCTGCAAACCCTAAGAATTGTATCTATTCATCTAAGACTAAAGACAAACTTACTTTGAGACATTTGCTTACAGAAACTAAAAGATTGTCAACAGGATACAAAATGTAAATACTACATATTAATTGATGTATAATTAATATATAATCATATCTAGTTAAAAATATTCATTGACAACGCTACTGTTATTGCAAGTTGAGTTCTTAGTTAAAGAGAAATGAGAAATAATTATGCAAGTAGCGTAGGTTTCCAGGTGCTAAAACAAGTCCAGAAATAAAGATCCCGGTGCCATCTGGGATTTTTGGCTTATTGCACATAGTTTACACCATTACATAGGTGAAGCCCAAAAATCTATGTAACAGAGTGTTCTATTTCACATCTCTCTGCTCTTTGACATAACTGGGTTCTCATAAAAGTTAACTTTTATGAAAGTGAGAACAATATCTTCAAATGTCAGAAGACATGAACATGGGTGTTTGTGCTGAGTTAAGGATATCATGGAGAACAAATGTCTGGGGCTGTGTATATGTGAATGCACATAGGGATGTGTCTAATTGTACACAAATAATTGCTAACCTGGTGGTTAAAACAAAGGAAACAATAGTGTCTACCATTCATCAATTCTCTAAGAGTTGACTGGCATTATAGCCTTTGCTTCACAATCCATCTTGAGAAGCAGGTAATTACCTAAAGGGAAAATGAACCCAAAATCACACAGTTAATGAGTTTCCTATCTGTGACTCACACCCAGGTTTGAGCAATACTATAGAGTTTATCCTCACTCTCTAATACTACTTCTTATTATTCCTTCCTGTTAACTGCTTTGTTTATAACAAGAACAACCATATATTTTTCATTGAGAAAAATATGCATCTCTCATATATTGCACTATTGTTTGATATTTTAATGAGGCCTTACCTTACTGCATTTTTTAAAAATCAAGTATGACGTCTTTTTATCTAGACATCATCCTAATGCTGAAGTCAAGAATCTACTTCACATTCACAATCAACTTTCAGTCATTTATGTCGTTTATATCTTTTCACAGAAGATCAGCTGGGAATCCATTGTACAGAAGAAAATAATGCAAAAGCAGATTGTTTTACCTTAATGCAGTGAAAAAGGGAACTCCAGGATAACTGCAAATGCCACTAAAGAACGTGGAGAAGAAGGTGATTATTGTCAGGTATGGGTTTGTATGAGTCCGTTTTAACATTGCTATGAAGAGCTTCTCTGAGACTGAATAATTTATTTAAAAAAGGAGGTTTAATTGACTCACAGTTCACACATGGCTGGAGAAGCCTCAGGAAACTTACAATCATGGTGGAAGGTGAAGGGGAAGCAGGTACCGTCTTCACAAGGTGGCAGGAGAGAGAGGGAGAACGAAGTGGAGAGAGCCCCTTATAAACCCATCAGATCTCATGAGAACTCATTCACTATCATGAAAATCATATTCGGGAAACCACCCCCATGATCCAATCACCTCTCATCAGGTCCCTACCTCAACACATGGAGATACAATTTGGATTACAATTTGAGATAATATATGGGTGGGGACAGCCAAACCATATCATCAAGATTCAGCAGTGGGTCTAAGGAATAGAGTCCACTTTGGAGTGGCTGCTGTTTCAGGCAGGATTAGAAGTAGGGGTTAATTAGTGCCTTTGTCCATTCAGGCTGCTGTAACAAAATACATAATCTGGGTGGCTTGTCAACAATAGAAATTTGTTTTTCACAGTTCTGGAAGCTGGGAAGTCCAATATCCAGGCACAGGCAAATTCAGGCTCTTGCGAGGACTTACTTTCTGATGAATACACAGCCATCTTTTCACTGTAACCTTACATGGCAGAAAGGATGAGAGGCTTCTCTCTTGCTTCCTGTAAAAAGGCATTATTCTCATTCACGATTGTTGTGCCTTACTCACCTAACCCCCTCTTCCAAAAGTCCCAAATCCTAATATCTTCACCTTAAATGTTACAATTTCAAAATATAACTCTTGGGAAAACACAAACATTCAGACATTCAGACCATAGCAATGAGGAAGTGGGTGCCCACAAGAGACGAGGATAGTTTAGCAATGGTATCATATGACGACGGGAAAGTAAAGCAGGTAGGGGGTGTCGCTGGTGAGAAAGTAGTAGCCACTGAAAAAACCTGAAAGAGGGAGTTATTTTGGCATTTCGTGGCTGCTGCTTGACCCAGGAGAAACCATGTTTCCTTTTAACATTGCAGTGGGCATTATGTTCGTCCTGATTCATGGATTACTGCTTTCTTTCTTTCTCAATCCAAGCTGATTTTCACTTTTAGCCCAGAACAGGATTTACACTTTCACTACTAATTCCAGTTGTTGAAATTATAAATCATTTCTATTCTATTACTCTGTACTTTTTATAGCATGTTTCATATGTTCTATAATTTGTTAAGGATGAGGATAGAGAAAGTCCTTGTGAAAGCATAGTTAAAAAGCAGTAATGAGTATAAAATCAATTTTCAGCCAGGAGTCCAGAAAAATAATTATATTTATATATATTCGTTGTCCAAATCTCCTGTCTGCCTTATTGAGCAATACATTTTCATTTTAGATAATATTTATATGAACTGAATGGCTGACACATTTCAATCAAAATAAATTTCTAGTTTAATATGTTGGAAGAATCCAAGTATTTCAAAGTGCTGATGGAAGGAAATGAGAAAGTAATAAGGAGTGATGTTTTATTAACACAGAAATGATTTGACTCGAAAGCTATCATGGTGCATTTTGTCACTAGCCCCAAAATGAAAGCTTTCTGAATAGTGCAGCCCACAATCCATCTCCTGATACTGGGCCCCATCAGTGTCTTCTGTATTTAGCAGCACTTTCCAAATCTCAGAATGGCTACATCTACATTTTGGGGAATTCCAAGAATTCCACATTCCTTTCTGAAGATGTTCAAAGAAAATGGACATAAATACATTCTCTTGTCTTCATCTGTACCTTACAATGAGTAATAATTGATTTTAAATTCAATTTTATCTTTATAGGTCCCGAATAGATCACTAAAATGGCCAAGGTAGATGATGTGCCCTCATGCTGAACAGAACTGAGGGTTCTTATGGATTCTTCCTCCTCTGCTACTTGGTGTCAGTGGGCAAATTGTGTGCTGTCAAATGCTTCATGCCAACAACACCACTGCTGATTTAATATCACTAATAATAAGACAGGTCCCATGTATTTTAACCATGAAATAGAAAGGCTAAAATTGCCTGTTCTGATGTGTTAAACCATTGCTCTCTTTTCTTTCCATTCATTTTATCAAATATTCAATGTGTGGAGTAAATTCCGAACGCAGGGTTTTTAGGAGTTAAATAAATGACACAAATCTTGTTACCAAGGTATCTGTCTAATGGAAGCTTTGGCAGGAAATCCTAAAGTCCCAGTTCTTTAATTATGAGATACAGGACCAGGGAATATAAACCTACTATTATTTTTCTTAGAAACCCTAGAGATGGGACTTGGGCTTACTTTTCCTATATCGTATTTCTCTCTGTATCTGTAAGCATACAAACAACGAAGATATAGTTCATACTTACTTGGACTTATGTGTTAAAACTATTTCACCATTTCTACCTTTGAAAACACAGGCTTTTTTTTCCTAACACTTCAAGAATATAGAGAGACCCTATTATTCTGAAATATTTTATTTACTTTATGGACTTTAGAAACAACTCTTGATACAAATATACCTGAAAAAAAAAGTTTGTAATTATCATTCTTCCTTTCATGCCAATTTGCTGCATCTTTACAAAAAAGCATATTTTGAGTCAGAAGCCATTCATAAAAATTCTCATTCACAGTTGAAAAGCACCATTCAAACAGTGCATGGTGGCTCATGCCTAATCCCAGCAGTCTGGGAGGCCCAGGTAGGTGGATCACTTGAGTCCAGGAGTTTGAGACCAGCCTTGGCAACACAGCAAAAGCCCATCTCTACAAAAAAAAAAAAATGCAAAAATTAGCTGAACATAATGGTGCACACTTGTAGTCCCAGCTACTTGGGAGCCTGAAGCAGAAGGATCACTTGAGCCTTGGAGGTGGAGGTTGCTGTAAGCCAAGATTGCGCCACGTACTCCAGCCTGGGCAACAAAGTGAGACTCCGTCTAAAAACAAACAAACAAACAACAACAAAAAAGCACCATTCAAGTATTTGATATTTCTACTACTACTGTTTTTTGTTTTGTTTTGTGCTCTTTTTAGTGTGTATTCTTCTAGAGAAAGCTTTAGAATTGTATCTTCTGTCACCATTTCCTGTATTCCAAGGAATTGGAATTGAACTGGAGAAATGTCCAAGCTTTATAAAATCAATTTGTTTTGACAAAAGATAGGAATTTTAAACATTCACGGCATCACATTAGGCTCCCTCAGCTATTCATAGCAGAAGCATTATTCATTATCAAGTGCACTCACTAATGGTTTCAAAGAAAAATAAGTGCTTCTTGTTTCAAAACATAAATTTGGGGTTGTTTGTTCTACAGGACTTTGGGAAAATAGATAGCTAATACAAACAGAATCTTACTAATCATTATTCTTCCAGTCTCAAATATCCTGCTAAAGACAGACACAGTGATCACCAAACAAAGCACACTTAATGTTAGTATATGTGAGGTCAGTAATTATTTGCCAAATAAATTAAGGAATGGACTGACAACAGGTGTGAGTCAAGAAGAGGATGATAAAATGGCAAGAGATGGTTTCGTGGCAGCTTAAATTATAAATTACCCAGTCTCCAGTAGTTCTTCGTAGCAATGTGAGAACAGACTAATACATCATCCGACTTGTTTTGATTGTTAGACTGATAGCAACATTCTACTGCAATATTCTTCATCTGAACCAGAACCTATCATCCAATCATATTATTTTAAGATATAGTCGCTACATGTATTATGTAATATTTACTAGCTCTCTCTCTAAATGGTTTATCATCTTTGTTATGTTTCAAAATGTCTTTTAGTGTTTAGGAAGATTTCTATTCTTATTTTAGTAGAAATCTTTGGATTCAAATGCTTTATACTGTTGTTTATCTTCTTTTGTCTTATTTAATCTTTTACTATCTGGTTTGCCTATTTTAGCTAGTTTCTTTGATTTTCACTTGCTAATGATAAAACTCAATGATCTTATGCAACATTCCCCATTCACTCTCCCTTTTCTTCCTATTTTTAAAACTGTATTCCTTCCACTTTTTTGGAACATATAATGTGTACTTAGCCTTTCCATCCATGTCACCATTCTTGGTTTAGTCACAATTTTACAACTAAATGTATTAAATGTTTGCCACCAGTCTTCCGGCTGAAGTTTCTCCAATTGTCTCTTGGAAGGAGGAAACTCACCATATACTTGAATTTTTAGGAGAGGTTAATATATTTAGGATTTTCTGTGTAGTTACATCTTTAAAACTGTTTTTTTTTTTTTTTTTTTTTTTTTTTCTATAGTCTTTTTTTTTTTTTGGTTTTTTTTTTTTTTTTTTTTTTTTTTTTTTTTTTTTTTTTTTTTTTTTTTTTTTTAATGCTGCTCTATAGTACACTCGCTTTACATTCAGTTCCTGAAGAGTCAAATGCCAACCTAATTTTCTTACCTTTATAGGTATCTTGATCTCTTTGCCTGAAGGCCGTGTGGAATTTTTTTTCTTTGTCCTTAAAGACTAACAGTTTTACTAAGAAAGATTTCAGTTTATCGTCAAATTAATTTTTTGAGATGAACTCCTTTTGTAAGAATTTTAGAAGTTTTATTTTTCTATTTCCAAAAAGATTATACTGGATTTTAGTTTCCAATATTACTTCTTTTTTAAAAAAAATTTATGGATGTATAAGAAGCGTATATATTTACGAGTTATATCAGATATTTTGATACAGAAATTCAAAGCATAATAATCACATAAAGATACATAGGGTATCCATCACCTCAAGCATTTATCCTTTGTGCTTTAAATGATCCAATTATACTTTTAGTTATTTTAATTCTTATCTGTTTTTCTAAATTATTTACTTATTTTTCCCCTTCCAAGACCCCAATTTCATGTATGTTGAAACGTCATTTTCTAGCTTCCATTTGAATCACTTTTATTCCCACCAATATTACTTCTTCTTCTATCTAATTTCATTCTCCTGGCTCTTATTCTACTTTCTTCCATGTATCTTACTACATTTTCCATGTTATCTATTTTTTGAGTCTTTGTATATTCTTAAACTTTCTGTGTAATCTATTTTTTGAGTCTTGTATTTCTGAAATGGTTTACTTTCTTTTATTTATTCTTAAAATTCTTTTTAGCAGTCACATGAATCCCCTTTCTCCTTCTGAAACAAGGGGATAATATAACAGAAAAGTAGTTAGAGTGAAAAGAGATAACAGACTTAAATTGCAGTCAAAATATTTTACTTTCACAAATGTCCAAAAGATGACCACGTGAGCACCTTACTAGGACTTCTACACAGATGTGGAACAGACCACTAATGAGAGGGCACCAAAGCTTCCAATTTGCTAGCATCACAGTGACTCCACCTCTCGTGACAGCTGGACGCCAACAACATACTAAGTGCTTTGTATACATTATCTTCTCTAAAACTTCATTTAATCCTGAAACAACAAACTTTAAGATAAACAGTACTGTAATCTACACTTTATGATGAGAAAAATCAGACTACAGGAGGCAAATCTCAAGTGGAAAACTATATTTGAATGCAGCACCTCTTTACTGCAAAGTCTGTGTTTCTTTAGCCACTCTGCTTTGATGCCTCTGCTAAATCACCCCATCATATCCACTGATACCTCATTTGGTCTTTTCAGCCCCATTTGCCTCTAGCTGACACCTCCTCTCTGTCAATGCCTTTAAGTCTTTCTTGACACCTGCATTGGTCTGTCTCTTTGAAGTCTTTGATCCTGGTTCAATTTCCTGCTTACTCACCTATTGCAATTGCTCAGAATAAAAAACACATAGAACATTTCTACCTCACAGCCCTTATAGTTATCTTAAAGAACCCAAGTACATTCACGCCAGAGCTGTAAGAAATTACAAAAATAGCATTGGAAGGATCAACTTTTCATCATCCCTCCCCCTGTGGAGCCTCCTTGCTCACCGACCACCCTCTATCTATGTTCATAGAGGATGAAAATGGGAGAGATCAAGGGCAATAATCAGGTTGTTTGCTTAAACTATTGGGTAACTGTGATAATATTTTCTAAGAGGTGGAAAACTGGAGAAGTAGCTGTTTGGAGTATGGAAATCTCTTAGAGCCAATAGCCTTCTTTTAAAAATGGAAACACCAAAAATTGAGATAAAAGTTAAGACAGGTATTTTCCAAGAATGGACATTTACAACAAGGTTTAATTTAATACTTGTTGAATAAAAACAAGAATTACATGCTGAATTTTAATGCCTCCAATAATCATTGAAACTTAAATTTTTCTTTATCTGAGAACATATGGGAAAACAGTTTTAATACTATGACTTTTATCAACATATTTATTTGTATATACAGACATTTATTTGACCAGTTTGTTTTGATTTTTTTGTTTGCCTGTCTTCCAAACTAGGACAAAATTTCCACAGAAAAAATGAATTATAATTTCTTTGTTCACTGATGTATCCACAGTATCAAGTGCAATGCAATGCAATAGATGAGTAAATGAGTATCTATCTGCACATTGACAAATTTATATTGAATGAGAAAATAAAATAACTTCAGATATCAAATTTTATAATAAATATGAAATATTTATCAAAAATGAATTGGGTTATAGATCATTTTAAATATTAATTGTCAGTATATTGTCATCACTGAAATTAACATTCAAATCTGAGAAGTTCATTTTAGACAACGTTATCATTATTTTCTATGTTTTCTTTTACACACGCTCAGATATATATGTGCTTACATGCAAATGAACAGTAAGGCTGATACATTGCTTGATGGCTAGAGCAATTTAAACTCCTGCTTCACTCAAGTGGCTTCGATTTCCATCTTTTAGAAAGCATAGTGAGGCAGTATGACTGAAGATATAGAGAACAGCAGGACAGCAAATGGCGAGAACCTTAATGGTGGCAGCATCTTTTTTTTGTTTGTTTGTTTGAGATGAAGTCTTGCACTGTCACCCAGGCTGGAGTGCAGTGGCTCACTCTCAGCTCACTGCAACCTCCACCTCCCAGTTCAAGCAGTTCTCCTGCCTCAGCATCCCGAGTAGCTGGGACTACAGATGCGTGTCACCATGCCAGGCTAATTTTTTGTATTTTTGGTAGAGAAGTAACCATGTCAGCCAACATGGTCTCGATCTCCTGACCTCATGATCTGCCCACCTTCGCCTCCCAAAGTGCCGGAATTACAGGCGTGAGCCACTGCACCCAGCAGGTGGCAGCATCTTTTGCTCACTTACGTTGAACTTCAAGGGCAGCAGTTCCTGTAGACACAGGTGCTTCACATAGCAACCCACTAGTGAGCTTGAAGGTTTTGTCTAGATGCCTGCAGCATCTGTTGCAATGCTTGTATGTTGCTATGTGAAGTACCTGCATCTAGAGGAAACGCAGCCCTCGCAGTAAATTAATGTAATCGATTCTGAATTCTTCCAGATAAAGGATGGACTGTTTCCAGGTTCCATAATCCCCTTTTCCAGAACTTCCAAAAATACCTGAAATATGAAAAGCTAAAACCTCTTAACCCAAGTTTAGTTATATGTCTAAATTAAAGAAAATTCTATGTGACTACTTTTCTGTGGTAGGCTGAATAATGCCTCCCAGATGATGTTCTCATCCTAATTCCTAGGATTTGTGAATACGTTATCTTGTGTAGCAAAGGGGGTTTGCTGATGTGATAAAGTAAAGGATGTTGAGATGGAAAGACTATCCTAGATTATTTGGGTGGGCTCAACGTGTAAACACAGGGTTTTGTTTCCTTTTCCTTTTTCTTTTTTTTTTTTTTTTTTTTTTTTTTTGAGATGGAGTTTCACTCTTGTTGCCCAGGCTGGAGTGCAGTGGTGCGATCTCAGCTCACTGCAACCTCTGCCTCTCAGTTTCAAGAGATTCTCCTGCCTCTACCTCTTGAGAACTTCAGGATTACAGATGTGCACCACCACCCCTAGATAACTTTTTTTTTTTTTAGTAGAGGGGGGCTTCACCATGTTGGCCAGGCTGCTCTCAAACCCCTGACCTCAGGTGATCCACCCACCTTGGCCTCCCAACGTGCTGGGATTACAGGCATGAGCCCCTGCATCCAGCCCAACACATGATTCTTAAGACAGAGAGGCAAAAGGTCCAAGGAAGGAAAAAGCAACGTAACAATAGAATCAGCGACTAGAGCCATGTGACCATAGCCAAAGAATGCTAGCCAACTCTAGTACCTAGAACAGCCAAGGAATAGATTCAGAGTCTACCCTAAAGGCTCTGAAAACAACTAGCCCTGCTAACACCTTGATTTTAGCCTCATGAGATTAATAGCACACTTCTGACCTTCAAAACTGTAAAGGAATAAATTTGTGTTGTAGTAAACCACTAAGTTTGTGGTATTTGTTATAATAGCAATAGGCAGCTATTTTTTTTTTTAAGACAGAGTCTTGCTCTGTCACCCAGGCTGGAGACCAGTGGTGTGATCTTGGCTCACTGCAGCTCTACCTACAGGGTTCAAACAATTCTACAGCCTCAGCCTCCTGAGTAGCTGGGACTACAGGCATGTACCACCAGGCCAGGTTAACTCTTTTGTATTTTTAGTAGAGATGCAGTTTTGCCATATTGGCAAGGCTGGTCTCAAACTCCTGGCCTCAAGTGCTTGGCCCGCCTTGGCCTCCCAAAGTGCTGGAATCACACGCATGAGGCACTATGCCC
The DNA here is from genome assembly GCF_001604975.1 of Cebus imitator. Classification (NCBI taxonomy): domain Eukaryota; kingdom Metazoa; phylum Chordata; class Mammalia; order Primates; family Cebidae; genus Cebus; species Cebus imitator. The sequence goes on from NW_016107372.1 coordinate 3,282,658, forward strand.
AATCAGCTTGCAGACTCTTGTTCATTCCCTTTTCACCCTTGATGCAAAATTGCCCTCTCTTTTGGTTCCACAAGCCCACCTTCTGAGATTTTAAATCACATGTTTCTACTTCTTGATAATCCTTGAACCATGTAGCCAACCTGAGCTAGGCTGTGGGTTTATTCAGCCACTAGCTCTCTAACAGTGAAAACTTGCTTCACAATAGTGAAAGTACCACAAAAGTGAAATTTTCTTGGGGGTATTTCAAATTTTCTCTGTCTTTGCCTTGTCTTCTGTTCCTTATTCTATGATGCTAAGAAAGTGATGTTTTACCCATGCTTAGTACTGTTTTTCTAAGAATATCTTCCAAATATACCTTTGATTGCTTAGTCTGCCTTTGCCTTTTTACAGTATTTAACTTCTTTTTTTTTAACAGTACTTCCATCTTGTATAATTGTATTATACACATACTTGGGATGGCAGTTAAAATTGGACTGGAACAATAAGCCTATCTTGGTGGTTATGCCTAAACGATAAGAACATCCAGCCTGCCAAGTAATATTAACTTTTAAAGACTCAAGCTCCTGAACTGAAGTGTTTCAGAAAATAATTTGATATATTGGTGTATTTGATTTCTATTGCTGCTGTAACAAATCAGCACAAACTTAGTGGTTAAAAACAACAAAAATGTATCACACAGTTCTGGGGATCATAATCCAACATGGGTCTCACTGGGCTAAAATGAAGTTGTAGGCAGGGTCGCATTCCTTCTGGAGACTTACAGGAAAGTCTACTTCCTCGCCTTTTCCAGATTTTACAGGGAATCTGAATTCCTTGGCTCATGACCCCTTTGTCCAATCTCAAAGGCAGAATCTTAGTGTCTTCAGATGTCCTTCTGACTCTCTCCTTCCACCTGCTTCTTATACTAATAAAGATCTATGTGATTCCATTAGACCTAGGGGATAGTCCAGGATAATCTTGCCATTTCAAAGTCAGCTGATTAGCAGCCTTAATCTCACCAACAACCTTAACTTCCCTTTGCTGTGTAAGGTAACTGATAAGGTTTGGCTGTGTCCCTACCCAAATCTCATCTTGAATTATAGCTCCCAGAATCCCCATGTGTCATGGGAGGGACCCCAGTGGGAGGTAACTGAATCATAGGGGTGAGTTTTTCCCATGCTTTTCTCATGATAGTGAATAAGTCTCACAAGATCTGATGGTTTTATAAAGGCCAGTTCCCTTGCACACTTTCTCTTGCCTGCTGCCATATAAGATGTGCCTTTGCTCCTCCTTCACCTTCCATCATGATTGTGATGCCTCCCCAATCATGCTGAACCATGAGTTAATTAAACCTCTTTCCTTTATAAATTACCCAGTCTCAAGTATGTCTTTACTAGCAGAGTCAGAACATATGAATATAGAAACATATTCAGTTTTCTGGAATTAGAACACAGATACCTTTAGGGGGTCATTATCCTTCTTACCAAAGTTCATAAGAGCATTCACCAGTATTTTAGTCATATCATGACCCTATCTAGCTGTGGGAAATTTTGAAAGTCAACTGTCTCTGTCTTTTTTTTCCCTTGGGAAATTAGAGATCTGAACTAACAGCTTTTAAGCTCCTATTCCAGTTAAAATATGGCAAGTGTTCCAAAATATAAAAACAAGTATTTTTAAACATATAAAACCATGTATTTAACCCTCCCACAAATGATGTTTCTCTTTACCAAAGTAAAGAGAGAGAAATATCTTCTAGACTAGAAGTCTAGTCTGGAAGATACTTCTGCACAAAGGCCTCTGTAAACACTTGAAAAAAATATATATCCATCAGAACTAACAGCCAATAACTTTTAAGTTATAGCAATAGTGTTTTGTTGTTGCAAGTAGCCAAAAGTTAAAAAAAAAAAAAATGGAATCCTTCACAAGTTGCAGCCATTGTATATTTTTCAGCATATAAATTATTTTACACATTGCAAAGGCTTTCAAACACTTCACAGAATATGTTCAGAATTACTCCTTGAAAGCATGCAGTAAAGTTATGTAACAATCAACCCCCACTTTTTAAAGCTCACAGTATTGTTGCTAGGGTTGTATTTCCTATTAATGAGGTGAAGAAACAAGCTCAAAAACATTATGAGTTTTTCCAAGGTGACCCAGTTAGAAAGTAGTAGAGTAAGTAATGAAGTTATGTCTATGCTTGTAAGCAAACACTGTTTTCTCCACATCAACATCCCACACATTCTTATCTTCTCCATGAATAAATGGAGAAAACAATTGAGAAGAAAAAAAACAAGAGTTCACTGGTTAAAGAGTGGGCTTCCGCTAGCCATTGCATTGATGATAAATCATTTTTATGACTCCTGCCTTTGTTTCAAACTTTAATCTCTCATTTCTATCATTTACACAATTTGTACAAAAGGTATAGGAAGAAGTGATGTACATATGAATTTAGCCTGAATGTACTTAATCAAGAGCTTCTTATGGGTTGAGAGATTCTTGGTTACTCTGTCCACAAGTGAGTTCATGCTTATGGAACTCAATTTATTAATTCATTAGGCCAATATATAAATTGAATAAAAAATACTAAACAAGATGTAGTACATGAGGAAGGTTAAAAACTGATATCATATTTTAGCACCATACAGCTTTCTTCTTTATGAACAAACGTGACCGAAAAACAAAAAAGGAAACTATGAAATAAATTTTTAAGGGGATATTTTTCCTGATATTTGTTTTATTGCAAATTAGTATATAACAGTTGCTATTCAAATTATGATACATATTAATTACATATGTTTTAATAGTTTACTAATTAATACTAAATAATGTTAAATTAAATATATCTAAAAAGAGAGTGTACGTGCCTTTTTATCAGCATACCACATTCTATCCTACTCTCCAGTGAATTCCAGGCCTACTAGTGAGATATGAGGACAGAAAAAAATATGTAGCTAGCACAAATCTAGCTTGGAGTTATAGCAAAGGCAGTAGTTTGCCAAATATTTATGTTAAGGTTTATTGCTTAAAGAAACTGCCTCTGATTATTTTTCTTATTCCTTCTGTGATCTAGTTTGAGGTTTGATGCCAAAAGTAAAACACAGAAAATCAGTTAAAGGACTAAATCTAAGCGATTAGACCATCAAGAATGACTTTGGAGTAAAACAAACCAAATCAATATAATGATGCCAGTGTAAGCTTCCAAACCTAAAAGCATTCACCAACATACAGATACTGTGACAAATCACTTTACATCAAAAACCACTTTTTTGTTGTTGTTAATTTCAAAAATGTGTTTCCCAGGAAGCAATGGATCTACATCTGTTACAAAAATCCACAGCATGATTGCGCTTTGCACATGAAAACTGACGACACTGTCTTATAGGCTTTCAATGTTGAAATAGCACCATCGACAAAGTCTGGGCTACTTTGTGGTCTATTTACTTAATCAAAGATAACATTTGCATGAGAGACATCGATGTAATAGATCCTGTGGCTAAAATCTTAAATAATAGAGTTATTTACTGTCCATACAACCTCTTCCGTTGCATGACACTTCAGAAGATATTTTACAGAAAATCACCAATGATGGTTATTATCTCCCCCATGAATCAATCAGCTGTTACTTTGCTGTTGCCAAAAATAGCACTGAAGCCAGAGTAAGAACCTAATAAACACAGCAATTATTTTTAAAGGAGTTCATCCTAAAGTCCAAAATATAAATTTAATAGTTTAGGAAATAAATGGAAATAAAAATATTTTAAATTAAGTCAACGTTAATATTAATTCATTCACTCAACACTCATTAATGATTACTGCATTCCAAAGCCTGACTGAGGGCTTTGACTGGGGGTATCACTATGAACAAGATATTATAGCTTTATACCCTGTCTTCATTGTGGGGGGGGGTGCCTTACAATGTAACAATGATGACAGACATCAAATAAGTAATAATATTAAAATATCAGCAGTCACTGTCAAGCTGTCCTAGAGGAGCTACAAAATGCTTTGGGAACAAAAAGTATACAGTCACACAGCTGGTATTTATTTAATTGAATATTTAAAAATATAAGACAAAAAACGCTTTCAGATGGAAAATGTATTATTTTAAAATTTAATTTTACAATTAGGAAATAAAAATGAATATTTAATATCTAAATTTAAATATGTGGGTTATGTAATTCTTCCACAGAATTTTCTTCCAGTATGCTCTTGAAATTATAACCCCCATTAGAGGAATAAATTGCATCTATAAAAGAATACAATTACTTTAGCTTTTAGAACTGAAGTGCAGAAAAGTGTAATTGATTGCTTATATTTGATCAAGCAATTTTGTGACTGGGAAAAGTGTTTTTAAAAATAATGACCATTCTAAACATTTACATATAATTTGTTTTTAAATTTTTTCCCAGTTGTCACTTGTACTAAATGTATAGTGGAGGAGGCAAGGATATGTCCATCTATCCATATATTGACAATTGTCATGAGTGTATACATGAGGCAGCCAAACAACACATTTGGGTTGAATCAGATTATAAGGAACACCAAATTCAACTTTAAAAAATCAATTTTTAGGCTGGGCACAGTGGCCCATGCCTGTAATCCCAGGACCTTGGGAGGCTGAGGCAGGCGGATCCTTTGAACCCAGGAGTTCAAGACCAGCCTGGGCAACATAGGGAGACCCCTGTCTCTACAAAAAA
>NW_016107372.1:3287408-3297789 GCF_001604975.1 Cebus imitator
GGGAGAATAGGGTAAACCCAGGATGTTGAGGCCATAGTGAGCAGAGATCATACTACTGTACTCCAACCTAGGTGACAGAGAAAGACTCTGTCTCACATAAGTAAGTAAATAAATAAATAAATTTTCTATTGAATTCAATCAACTAATATTTATCATCCTAGCCACTAGAGGCACACTTAATGAAAGGGTTTTGCTCTGGCTCCCATGAAACTTATTGCCCTATAGGCAGGCAAAGATGTCTACCTTAGAATATGATGAAGTGATGAGTGCCACATTAGCCCTAGTAGATGAGGACAGCAGAGGACACAAGAGGAGCAGCTTGCTCGTATATGGGAGCATGGAGAAGGCATTCCTGGGACACTGCATCTGAGACATCCATGAGACATGGCAATATCAAAAGGAGGAGGGGATAGGGGCATGAAGGTAGGAGAGGAAATTACCAACCACTCTTTAATTTGTGTGATCTTGGTTTGCTGTGCTTGTTGACCAAGTATCTCGCCAGGTTGCTGTTTCCCAGTTGGCCTCCATGGCTTCACACACCTCAGTGAGGAGGAGATCGCTGACCCCAGCCTGGGAACAACCTGTGCTTCCAATGTATGGCCAACACTAGTCTTGCACTTGGGATCAGACAATGCCTAGTTTCAAAACTAAACTATGATTCGTTAGCCAGGATGTCTAGTGAGCAGAAATTTGACTCATGCTATAAAATAAATCCACGTTTATTGTTTTCTTTATTTTTGCATTAAAATAATATTCATAAGTCTTTTCTGATTAAAAACTATTTTGTACAAAAAAAATCAGAATGTACAGAAAAACAAAAAGAAGAAAATAGGTTTCCTATGATCCTTCTACCAGGGATGTAACATTTTTATTGTTATGTAACATTTTTATATAAATCAGTGTTGATGTTAGACTTTCTTTCTTCTTTAGAGAGCAATAGCTGCATACTGTTGGTCATTTGTATGTCTTCTTTAGAGAAATGTCTATTCAGGTCATTTGGCCACTTTTAAATTGAGTTCTTTAATTTTGTGGCTATCAAACTATAAGAGTTACATATTTGTGAGATTAACCCCTGATCAGATATATGATTGGCAAATATTTTTTTAACTTAGGATGTAGCCAGCTGAAAAGAGCCTCATATCCACTCTATCAACAACAAAGCAGACAAACAGTATGTTTATTACTTTCTTTGAACCCCTCAGAGATCTAAAGAGCAGTGGATCATTAAATGGTCTCAAATCTAAGAGATAATTGCCTGAGAGAGAGGCAAAGAGAGTGTATTTGCTGACCTGACCCAGACGCTGTCAGACAGGAAAAGTTCAGCTACTTAGTTGTGGCATTGGCAGAGGCTAAGTAAAGTCTGGCCAGACAGCGTACACCCTCAGAGAACACAAATATATAGAAAATTCTCACCCTCTTGCATGCTTTTATCTGTGGATCCCTCAAAAATGTCTGGTGAGAGTCCTGAAAAAGTTTCCCTTATATGCAGGCCCAGAGAACAGCAGCTGCTGCAAAACCTTCCCACACCATTCTCCCTGTCTACTGTAAGAAACGAAAGCCTTAATACTGGGGCGGGGGGAGGGTACCACTATCATCTTTAGGGCACTGGGTAAAACCCATACCAGCTGGGAAAGTAAGCAGAACAAATGTTTTTCCCTGGGGAGAGAGCAGGAATGTCGTGAGGAACATGACATGGGGAAGTCTTACCCAGGAGTACAGGACTTGCCCAAGACTGAGACTTAATCAGAATTAAGAGAACATCCTCGTTTCCTGTCTTGTATCACCAGAATAGCAACGTGTAGTGTATAAAGTAGCAGTGGAATGCCACTAGGACAGTGGCAAGAGCTCAGAGACAGATCCAGTGAGAAGCACAGCACCAAGGCAAGAAGGAAAGGCGAAGGTGGAAAGGCACTGAGTAAAGCCCTCTGGCAAACCAGCCGTACACTACACACAAGGCAGCACAGCAGGATTTTGAAAAATGGGCTCTCCAGGAACGAGAATGGGCTGAGGAAGGGGCCAGAGTCTACGGGACAGCGCCAACTCTCCCTTTGCCTGCCAAAGTCGCTCACGGACCTTCCAGAAAGACAAGAATTTGGCCTCTCTGATCTTATGAAAGTACATTAATCAAATAAGGAGATAAAATGTGCTTTATTTAACAGCTCTGTAAATAGCTTGCCATTGGGACAGAAGGCCTGTGGGTTTCTATTTTTATACTATAGGTGTTTGTTTTTCTTTGATGAAGCATAATTTTGGTGTCATATTCAAGAACTCTTTCCTTAGCCTAATTTTCTTACTTTTCTAAAGGTTTTATAATTTTGCATTTTACATTTAAGCTTATAATCCATTTTGTGTTAATTTTTGTATAAGGAATAAGATGTGGCTAATGTTCTTTTTTCCCTATGAATGTTTCATTGTTCCAGAACTGTTTGTTAGAAAGAATATCCTTTCTCCATTAAATTGTCTCTGTAACTTTGCCAACAGCCAGTTGACCATGTTTGTGTATGTCTATTTCTGGACTTTCTATTCTGCTATACTCATCAGTGTGTTTATCTATTTGTTAGTACTATAAGTCTTGATTACCGTAACTTTATAGTAAAGTCCCTCAAGTGTTATGGGTGTGTCTGTATGGGAGATGGACTTGCATAGTATGATTCAGCGGGTCACACATGGAGAAGAAAAGTCTCCCAGCTTCTAATTTCTTGGCTCTTGCTTTTGTGCTTCTGCTATATCATTTACTCTTTTACTCTTTTGTCACTCACTCTTTCACTTCACATTCATTATTTCACTTTCACATTCATCATTTCACTCTTTCATCATTCACCTCATCTACTTTATTTTTCTTTTACTGCCATTTTACTGTGGTAAGAACACTTAACACGACATTCACCTTGTAACAAATTTGTAAAAGTACATTATTGTTGAATACAACTACATTGTTGTACAGCAGCTCTTTGGACCTGAATCATCTTGCTTACCTGAAACTTAACACCTGTTGTTTAGGAATTCCTTCATTCTTCCTCCACCCAGTTTCTAGCAGCCACCATTCTATTCTGATTATATGAATACGACTGTCTTAGATATCCTACATAAGTGGAGTCCTGCTGTGTTTTCCTTTCCGTGACAAGCTTATTTTACTTAGCATAATGTCTTCAAGTTTTACCCATATTATTCCATATTTCAGTATTTCAGAATCTTCATTTCTTATTGTTTTTGAAATGGAGTTTCACTCCTGTCACCCAGGTTGGAATGCAATGGCATGATCTTGGCTCGCTGCAACTTCTGCCTCCTGAGTTCAAGCTATCCTCCTGCCTCAGACTCCCAAGCAGCTGGGATTACAGGCACCCACCACATGTCTGGCTAATTTTTGTATTTTTAGTAGAGATGGGGTTTCACCATGTTAGTCAAGCTGGTCTCAAACTCCTAACCGCAGGTCAACCACCCACCTCAACCTCCCAATGTGCTGGGGTTTTAGGCATGAGCCACTGCACGTGGCCAGAATCTCCATCTTTTTAAAGGCTGAATTGTATTCCATTGCATGTGTATTACACATTTTCTTAATCCACACGTCTGTCAATGGACATTTAGGTTGTCTCCACATCGCTCCTATTGCACATAGTGCTGTAAAGAGCATGGAAGTGCTAACAGCTCCTCAGTATCCTGATTTTAATTCTTTTGGATAAATATTAAGAAGAGGAATTGCTACATCACATGGTAGTTTTATCTTTGTATTTTTGAAAACCTCTGTACTATTTTCCACAACAGCTGCACCACTTTATATTCCCACCAACAGTGTGCAAGTGTCCCAGTTTCTCCACATTCTTGCCAACACTTGTTTGTCTTTTATTTATTTATTAAGTTTAAAACCCATCCCGACAGGTGTGAGAAGATATTTCATTGTGATTTTGACTTTAATTTCCCTGATGACAAGTAACATTGAACATTTTTTCATATACCTCTTGGCTATTTGCATGTCTTCTTTAGAGAAATGTCTATTCAGTTCATTTGCCCATTTTTTAACTGAGTTATTCATTTTTTGCTATTGAATTATAGGAGTTCCTTACATAAGGGGGAAATTAACCCCTTATCAGACATATGAGTATTTTCTCCTATTACACGGGTTGTCATTTCATTCTGTTGGTTCCTTTATTGTGCAGAAGCTTTTTAGTTTGATATTATCTCACTTGTTTATTTTTGTTTTTGTTGCTCATGTTTTGGTGTCATAGCCATGAAATCATTGCCAAGGCCAATGTCATGAAGATTTTCTCACTTTCTTTTAGTAGTTTTACAATTTCAAGACTTAAATTTAAGTCTTTAATCAATCCACTTTGAGTTGATTTTGTGTATGATACAAACGAATGCATCATTTTATTTCAAATAATCTTTTTAAAGAGGATTTTAAAAATCAACAAAAGCCATTTTTCACAACATATGAAACATCTGCAAAATAGTAAATTAAAGCTAACAAAGAAAGAGAAAGCAAATGACATCAAGTGTACATTGATGAACTTTCAATACATCTGTTTTAATTATTCTGCATAAATAAAAAAGAAATATTTACAATTACATAAATATATAAACATTCACTATATTTTCTGTACATATCAATATCTAACCTACACAATTTTTTCCAACGGGATCTACAATATTATATGGAAATTACCTCAAGGACAGGAGAGTTTTTTTCTTACTGCCAGATATCTCCTTAGCTATTGCACATATATGTGTGTTTCTAATAATTAGAAGTTGATAAAAAAAACATTTAAAGTGCATTTAATCTCATATAGACAATGTAATATTTCCAATGCTAAAGAAACAATATCTTTCTTATGAGAATGAATAATTCAAACCACATTTCCAAAATCAATCCATAAATTTAGTTCAATCCTAATCATACCAGCAGGATTTCCTGTAGATATCTGTTAAGGACTGAATATTTGTGTGCCTTCAAAATTCATGTGTTAAATACCTCCAAAATGCATGTGTTGAAGCCCCAACTACCAATGTGACTATATTTTGAGACATGGCCTTTATGGGGTTACCTAACGTTAAATGAGATCATAAGGATGAGGCTCTGATCCAGTTTGGTGTCCTTATTAGAAGAGATACCACAAAGCTAACGCTTTCTTTCTCTCTACCACGTGAGGTCACAGTGAGAAGGAGCTTTCTGTAAACCAGGAAGGGAGCCCTCTCCAAAAACCAAATCAGACAGCACCTTGATCTTGGACTTTCTCAAAACTGTGAGAAATAAAGTTCTGTTGTTTAAGGCACCTAGTCTATGGTATTTGACTGTGGCTGCCTGAGAAGACTAATACAATGTCAGTCATCTAGCTCCAAAATTTTTTGTTGAAAGGAAAGAACTAGAATAGCCAAGAGAACTTTGATAATAAAGAACAAAATTGGAAGGCTCACACTAACTGATTTTAAGGCTCACTGTAAAGTTACAGTAATCAAGATTGTTACAGTACTGACAAATGGATGAATACACAGATGAGTATAGCAGAATAGAAAGTCTAGAAATAGACATACACAAATATGGTCAACTGACTGTTGGCAAAGTTACAAAGACAATTTAATGAAGAAAGGATATTCTTTCTAACAATCTGTTTTGGAACAATGAATCATTCACATGAAAAAAATAACATCAACCAATAACTTATTTCTTATACAAAGTAATACAAAATAGATTATAAACTTAAATATAAAACACAAAATAACAAAACATTTAGAAAAACAAGAAAATTAGGCTAAGGGAAGAGTTCTTGAGAATGACACTGAAGTCATGCTTCATCAAGGAAAAAAATGATAGATTAGACTTCAACAAAATGAAAAACTTTGTCACTGTGAAAGGGCCTGTTAAGAGAATAGAAACGTAGTCTACAGACTGGAAATAAAATACCTATTAATCATATATCTGACAAATTTGGTATTATATTCAGGGTGTTTGTGTGAATGTCTGTAAAACCTCAAAACTCAACAATGTTTCAATTTTAAAAAAGGAAAAATGGGTAAAAGTTTGAACAGGCATGGAAGAAGATGTGTAGATCAAAAAGAAGTACGGAAAAGACGTTTAATATCATTATTCATTAGTTAAATCCAAATTAAAACTACATTGGCATACCACTACACACTCATTAGAATGTTTGAATTAAAATAAAATTGATACTCTCCAATATTGATGGGAATGTGGAGCAATGGAATTCTCATAATTTGCTGGTAAGAACTCAAAATGGTAGAGTCACTCCGGAAAATTTTTGGCAGTTTCCTATAAAGTTAAGCCATAAACTTACTGTATGGCCCAGAAATTGCACTCTTACATATTTACTTTAGAGAAATGAAAGTGTATATTCATACAAAAACATCCACGTTGGTTTTATAACAGCAATATTCTTAATTGTCAAAAAACTGGAAATAGACCAAATGTTCTTCAGTGAATAAATAGATAAAGTGATGTACCTTCAGACAACAAAATGCAATTCTGCAATTAAAAAATGTGAATTATTGTTAGACACAGTGTCTTAGTCTGCCTCGACTGCTATAACAAAATACCTTAAACTAGGTAATTTACAAACAATAGAAATTTATTTCTCACTGTTCTGGAAGGTGGGAAGTCCAACATCAAGGCATCAGCAGATTTAATGTCTGGTGAGTACTGCTCACTGCTTCCAAAATTCTGCCTTCTTGCTATTTCCTCACATGGCAGAGGAGGGCAAAAAGGAGTGAATATTGTGTCCTCACATGGCAGAAGGGATGAAAGGGCAAAAGGCACTAGAACACTCCATTCAAACTTTTATGAGAGCACAAATCTATTATAAGAACAAAGCCCTCAGGATTTAATCACTTCCTTTAAACAAAACAAAAAGAAAAAAGAAAAAGAAGAAAAAGAAAGCCCACCTCTTACTACCATCACCTCAGAGTTTAAGTTTCAACATAAAAATTTTAGAGAGATGCATACATTCAAACCATAGCATACAACCAGCTGAATAAATCTCAAGTGCATTATGCTAAGAACAAGAAACCATACAAATGATTTCATACTGCATACTTACATTTTGTGTAACATTCCGAGGAAAAAAACCAACAACAACAGCTTTTTGAATGGAGAATAAATCAGTGGTCGCCAGGGGTGAGAGGTGGTTGAAGATGGTTGAAGAACTACAAAAGAATAGTGTAGGGGAAGTTTGGGGGCGAAGAGGGAATCATCCTGTACTCTGATTAGGTGGTGGTTACCTGACTTGGTAAGTTTGTCACACTCAAAAGAAAATGAATTTTACTGTGTCTGAATGTTTTTAAATAAATTTTAAAATGTACATTTAAACAAACAACAAAATATCATCGGAATGTTCCTAGTTCTCACCCCTGCCCTGATGCCCTGTGGATGGAGCACTTATCTTCTCTCTTGCTTCTGTGGACTCTGTTCCCACATCACAGCCAAACTAATATTTTGACAACATCAATCAGATTTCACTCCTCTGCTCAAAACTCTCCAAAGCTTCCCCATTTTATTGAGAATAAAATGAGGGTCCTCAAATGGTCTACAAGGGCCTTTATGATTTGCTCCTCCCCACCCTCCTTCCTATCCTGCAACTTTCCCATGGTTCCCATTCTCTCTGTTCCCTCTGTCTTGAAAAATCTTCTCCAGATATTCACCACCACCATCCTTTCCTCTCAACAGGGCCAAAGCCCACCACTCTACTTAATGCTAAAAGGTGCTCCTACCCAGTACTCTCAATTCCCCTGCTCAACTTTCCTTTTAAAAAGTACATATCACCTTCCATTAAACCAATTCATGTACTTCCACTTGGGTTATTGTTTTCCTTCTCCTAGGAGAACATAAAAAATAGGAAGACAAAGGTCTGTGCATGTTTTATTCACTAATGTAATCCAAGTACCCAAACAAAGATCGGCCATTGTAAAGGAGCTCTAGAAATGTGTGTGGGCTGAATAAATAATTGAACATTGTGAAAACCTATAAGGTTTGCTAAGGACTATAAGGATGTATAAAGTAATCCTTTAAAGACCTGTAAAAGCAAAATTATATTTGCCCTATATGACCTGGCACCTTCACTTGAAAAGCCATGGCCTCTTCTAAATGGCAAGATTTAGAATATTTCTATTCTAGGCCCAGCACTGAATAATATCTTAAGCAAGATGTTTTTTCCCTAGGTCTGTGATTTGTTCTATAAAATAAAATATTTGAAAAAAATATATTTCAAGGTCTTCTGTAGATTTAGAAGATGTTCATATAGACTTTGCACATTAGATCTTCCTCAGGAGTTTTTATAAAACACTGATGCCTGGGCACTGTCTCTTCAGTCTTTGCAGGGTTAAGTATTGATCTATAGACAGGATTGAGACCCACTGACCCAAAGAACATGGTTCAACCGTATTCAAAAGCCATCTTCCAAGTGTGTAAGTTAACATATTCAGGTGCTTACTGCTAAAGCTAAATGTTGATCAACAAATTGATCATATTCAGATGTGTTCTGTTGGCTTGATCAATGTCGTCAATGCTGCAGATACTGGGGAGGGATATTAGGAGCCTGCATGGACAAGAGTAGCTATAGCCAGGCTATGTAAGGGCTTCTTCCCATTTCACTATGGCATCTGAGCATATTGGCTCCTTAAGCTGCTAGATAAATATCACATCTCACTTGTTTCTTCTCTATGTCTATATGCTTAAAGCTAAGTAGGACATTTTCTTATGCCCTCACGGGTGAATCTTAGTCATTTTCACATACTTTTAGGAACTGTTCAGGCCCTGTTCAGTAATCCCTTCAAGTTCTATGACTGTCATTGAATCTTTGATATGAAACTTCAGAATTCTTACATTCTAGCTTGTCACACTTCTTCCAGAAATCTGAATGAAATCTATTGACTTCTGACGCTGTTTTGAGACCACATTAGGAGAATAGCACCTGCTGCCCTCCCAAACCTTGAGAAGCTCAAATTCTGATAGCTGCCAACCAGAATTATTGGGTTAATTGCACCACCCCTTCTTGCTCTCAGAATTGGTAGAAGCTTATATTGTGGAGAGTAGTGCCACAAGGACTGCATTTAAGAACTTCACAAAGCTAAGAAATTGGAAAGAAAAAATTCAGTCAAACTAATGATTTGAAGAGTTCCATAGTGCCCTGTTCACCACTTGCTTTTTTAAAAAAATAAATTTTCCAACTGTTTATTTTAACATGCTGCACAGAAAATTGAAAATATCTACCATTAATTTGTTTGAACTTCATTGCTTAGTTGTTCTAGCAGGTGCCATGATCATTTCAATTGTGAAACACAAGAATGTTCTACTTTGTTTTGTAAAGTAAGGCTCTGAGTCTCAGTAATCAAAAAAATGTTTAGGATTTGGAATGCACATAGACATTTTCCTTGTTTCTTAGTAAGGACTATACTCTAATGTGTGACATGTAAATTACAGACTGAACCACTTCCCTACAACTGTTATTTCTCTCCTGATGCTCTTTTTCTTTTCTCTTTTCTTTATTTTTAAATGAAGAAGTATATACTATACCTGTCAGATATCTTGGGAGAAAAACCTCAATGTTAGTGATCAGTACTATTATTTGAGATAGTCATGGGACACCATGAGACTTACAGGGTATGGAAGGGAGAGAGTGAGAAGATTACTATGATGCTCGTTTCTGAGATTTGTACTCAACCTCAGAATGGATTGTGAAGTCCAAGCTTTAGGTGGCTACATGTGGAAAAGGGAAACCATCACAAAAAAAGACAATATGCACCAGTCTTCTTTGTATGTGCCAAGCCATCAAGTTCATCATAAAGTTAGGGCTGATTCCAAAACTATTCCAGTAACTGTTTTTTCCCTCTGCCTATTGGCCATGTTCTTCCCCCTAGACTTTTGCATATGTTGCTTTTTCTGTCCGGAATGAGTGTAAATGTTCCCTTTTGAGAAATATGTTCCCCATCAGCCAATCCAAAGTTACCCTGCTGTATGTAATTTATACCACACATCATTATCTGAAAGTCTCCCATTTAGTCTGCCCTCTCCTTCAGAAACTAAGCTCTGGCCAGGCATAGTGGCTCACATTTGTAATCCTAGCATATTAGGAGGCTGAGGCGGGTGGATCATCTGAGGTTAGGAGTTCGAGACCAGCCTGGCCAATATGGTGACATCCCATTTCTACTAAAAATATTAGCCAGGTGTGGTGGTGGGGGCCTGTAATCCCAGCTAGTGGGGAAGCTAAGGTAGGAGAATCACTTGAACCTGAGAGGCGGAGGTTGTAGTGAGATGAGATTGCACCATTGCACTCCAGCCTGGGCAGCAAGAGCAAAACTCAAGAAAAAAAGAAAGAAAGAAAGAAAGATAGAAAGAAAGAAAGAAAGAAAGAAAGAAAGAAAGAAAGAAAGAAAGAAA